>NW_027422619.1:606436-763088 GCF_048934315.1 Petromyzon marinus
AACCGGCGAAGATGTTCCATTAGGGGGGTTCCACGTTTCGCAAGCATAGAGAAGGGAGGGAATGACCGTGGCCGAGAAGACCTGAAGCTTAGTGCGGAGCGACAGACCAGGTAGCTTCCACACAGCGTTACGCAACCGATGAAAAGATATTGCCGCTCGACTGATTCGGAGTGAGACCTTTGCTGTTAAACTGGAGCCGGTCATAAGCACACTGCCCAGGTATGGGAAACTCTCCACTTTCTCCACAACTGCCCCATCACCGATTGGGAGTTGTGGGGGTGGAGTGTCCGATGGTACAAAATACCCAGGCAGGTGCTTAGTTTTGGTGGGGCTGATGGTAAGGCCCCACCTCTTAGTGGCACGCTCCAGTCTCAGCAGCAGCGTCTCCAACTCCTCCTCTGAATGAGCAGCTATTACCAAATTATCAGCATACATAACGTGGTTGAGCAATAGGGAGCCATCCCTTGATCGCACCCGGGCATCGATCAGCCTCCCATTATATCTGTACCAAATGGAGATTCCCCCGGTACAGCTATTGAAGGCTTCACGAACTACGTGGTCAAAATAGATGTTAAATAATATGGGAGCCAGAGGACATCCCTGTCGCACCCCAAGGTGTACAGGGAATGGCTCCGACTCCCGGCCACGTAGTTTTACCCGGGCCCGCTCACCATCATGAAGGTCCTTAATGATCATGAGCAGAGGGTCAGGGATTCCGAAAGCACGAAGAACAACCCAGAGCCCAGGCCTACTGATGGTATCATAGGCCTTGACCAGGTCAATAAAGCAGATATGTAGGTCTTGTTGGAAATCCGTACACCTCTGCTGTAGCAGACAGACAGAAAATATGGCATCTGTGCAGGACCGCCCTTTCCTGAAACCGCATTGGGGCTCCGCAAGCCTCTCCTCAGCGTGCCTGGCAAGGCGATGTTGAATAATCCTTGCCAGGACCTTTCCCGGCACTCTGAAAAGTGAGATGCCCCTGTAGTTGTTACAGTCTGTGCGGTCCCCCTTCTTAAAGAGGGGGACCACCAGCGCATCCTTCCAATTCTGCGGAACCCGTCCATTGGTCCAGACTGTTGTTATGATGTCACGTAGGGCAGTCTGTGCACAAACGCCACCCTCCCTCAGCATTTCGCGTGGGAGATCATCTCTGCCCGCTGCCTTTCCTGGTCTCAGACTCCGGATCGCCTTCAGTACTTCCTCAACAGATGGCACCTCAGCCAGCCACTCACAGGGGGCGACTTCTTCCAATATTTGAGGCACCGCAGCCTCATCAGGGTCATCCTCACTTTGTGCTACGATGTTTTCCATGTCGAGGGATTTCTCCTCCCCCAAGACTTCACAGAAATGCTCAGCAAATCTGCAAACTTGTTCCTGGGGGTCGGAGATTGGATCACCGTTTTTTCCCCTAATGATGGTAATAGGTGTGGCGCTGCAGGTTACTTTTTTGATGGAGTTAAATAGAGATTTGTGATCACGGGCCACTGAGGCAGACTCCATCTCCTCAGCAACCCGCGACCACCACCCATCCTTGCAGCGCCTCACGGCTCTCCGAACCTCCGAGCGAAGGCTGCGGTAAGCCTCCTCATTCTCTGACGTGGGATTCTGTAGCCGATGACAGTGGGCCTGTCGCTTTTTCTCAACTATCCTGAACACCTCCTATGTCAGCCAGGGTCTCTGGGGAGGTCTGGACCGCGTACCCAAAGCAGCCATTGCAGCTGCATGAGTCACAGTCCTAAACCTCGCCCATTTACCCTCGACATCTGGAGGAGTGGGGGACGATGCCAACCCCAGCCGCAAGCGATGATGAAATTCTCGCTTGCAACTTTCATCAGCGAGCTGAGACCAGGCCACCTTAGATTTGAATGGGGTCCTGGGTGTACACCCACCACCGGCGTGGAAGAATGGCATGCGCATCTTACAGATGACTAGTCGATGGTCAGAGGGCAGATCAGCTCCACGGTAGGTCCTCGTGTCAAGGACATGGGCTCCCCGCATCGGCGTCACTATGAGTCCAGCAGATGTTCTTGCTTGGACCCGACATGCATCCATGATGTTGTGTGGATGCGCCGATGCCGGAACAGCATGTTGGTAATCACAAGCCTATGGGCTGCACACAAATCTAGCAGCCTCCTACCGTTGTTATTGAGCTGATCTGGCCCATGCCCTCCAATCACTCCAGACTAGGTGCCAGCATCATGACCAACTCGGGCATTGAAGTCACCCAACATGATAACTCTCTCCCGAGGGCCACTTTAGCCAGCACCTGTGACAGGAGGTCATAGAAGGCATCTGACTCATCGGCTTTGCCTGCATCCTTCCACGGATGTTCATCTTCGGTGGGGGCATAAGTAACCACGACCACCACACCTCGCCTCCGGTTGATGGGAAGGCGAGCCCAAAGTAGCCTGGGGCTTACAGCTTCCCACACCTCACCGCCACGCTCCCACGCCCCCTTCATTCTTTTGTTCAAAAGAAGAGCCACACCCTGTTGTTTGGCAGTCTGCTGCCCCGAGTAGAGGACTGTCCACCCCTCATGGTGGCAGGAGCCAGAACCGGTCCACCGGACATCCTGAATGCCACAGAGATCCAGGCGGTACCAGTCCAGCTCCTGACAGAGGAGTGGCAGCCTCTCCTCCGCAGTGAGCGTTCGAACATTCCACGTGGCCACACGAAGTGGATTTTCGTTGTTTCTGGAGGTGCCCCGAGGGTGGATATTCAATCTCCTGGCTCCGCCAATTGGGGTTTGGCCAGGAGACGTCATAGACGCCTGGCCCCCGGGGGCCTCCGGCACGAGCTTATTGATAACATTACACCACCACCACCACCACCCACCCACCATCACCACCACCATCACCACCACCACCATCACCACCACACCACCACCCACCATCACCACCACCATCACCACCACCATCACCACCACCACCATCACCACCACCATCACCACCACCACCATCACCACCACCACCATCACCACCACCACCATCACCACTACCACCACCATCACCACCACCACACATCACCACCACCATCACCACCATCACCACCACCATCACCACCACCATCACCACCATCACCACCAACCACCACCATCACCACCATCATCACCACCATCACCACCACCATCACCACTACCACCACCACCATCACCACCACCATCACCACCACCATCACCACCATCACCACCACCATCACCACCACCACCACCATCATCACCACCATCACCACCACCATCACCATCACCACCACCATCACCACCACCACCACCATCACCACCACCATCATCACCACCATCACCACCACCACTACCACCACCACCATCACCACCACCATCACCACCACCATCACCACCATCACCACCACAGTCAACATCACCAAGTCATCTGGCCACAGCTCACAATCGAACACCCTTGTCCTGCTGATGCGATGGTGTCTGTGGTGGTGATGGGGGTGGTGGCGATGGGAGGTGATGGGGGTGGTGGTGATGGGGGTGGTGATGTTGACTGTGGTGGTGGTGATGGGGGTGATGGGGGGTGATGGGGGTGGTGGTGATGGGGGTGATGGGGAGGTGATGGGGAGGTGATGGGGTGGTGATGGGGGTGGTGGCGATGGGGGGTGATGTGGGGTGATGGAGGATGATGGAGGATGATGGGGAGTGATGGAGGATGATGTGGGGTGATGTGGGGTGATTGGAGATCTCTTGATTGGGATTTCTTAAATCGCCTTCCCAGGAGCCCCATGCCACGACACAGACAAAGCTCCCCCAGGTAGCCTCTAACACGATGTAGGGGCAAGTGCTGTCAGTAGCAGCAGTGTCTATGAAGGCTACCGGCACTGTGACACACACAGACAAAGCTACCCCAGGTAGCCTCTAACACGACGTAGGGGCAAGTGCTGTCAGTAGCAGCAGCAGCAGTGTCTATGAAGGATACCGGCACTGTGACACACACAGACAAAGCTACCCCAGGTAGCCTCTAACAGGGCTGTAGGGGCAAGTGCTGTCAGTAGCAGCAGCAGTGTCTATGAAGGATACCGGCACTGTAACACACACAGACAAAGCTCCCCCAGGTAGCCTCTAACACGACGTAGGGGCAAGTGCTGTCAGTAGCAGCAGCAGTGTCTATGAAGGCTACCGGCACTGTGACACACGCAGAGTGGTGGTGATGATGTGATGGTGGTGATGATGTGACCAGCACCACCACCACGCCCGGCCGCCTTTGTCTCTCCCCGCAGAGGCGGCGATGTTGACCACACACAGCACCGCAACCGCTCCACCGGGAACTCATTTGAGGCCGAGTCTACCTAGGGGAGGTCCGGGACCGGTTCGGATAATCGTCACCCGGTAGTGGTCTTGGACGTGAGCGGGAATCGAACCCAGGTCGCCAGGTTCGTAGCGCAGCGTAGCGCTAACCGCTACACTACCACTACACACAGAGTGACACACACACACAGTGACACACACACAGTGACACACACACAGACACACACACAGTGACACAAAGACAAAGATTCCCCATATAGCCTTAACAGACTGTAGGGGCAAGTGCTGTTAGCGAGCACCTATGAAGGCCGGAACGGTACACGAGGGGGTGGGTGGCCAACACCACGCCCGACCGCCTTTGTCTTCCCAGTGGCGATGTTGACTACACACCGCACCAGGTACTCATTTGAGGCTGAGTCGACCTAGGGGAGGCCCGGGACCGGTTCAGATAATCGTACACATACACAGTGACACACACACACAGTGACAACAACAACAACCGCCATTCGCCACTAAGTGGAGGTGACGTCACCACGACGCTTGTGCCAGGCTATGTGCACCCTGAGGCCACGTGAAGTGTCGAACGCCCGCTGGCAGGAGGTCACGGGGCAGACCCAGCAGGTGCCACGGGTCGACTGAGATGACTGGCTGATGCACCACCTGTGCCCCCTACTGTGCCAACCTGCTGTGTTTTAGCCACCCGGCGCTCCGCTCGTTGTTGTGAGCGTCGCTCCTCCGCCCTCCGTTGTTGTTGGAGGGCGACTGCCTCCAACTGCCCAGTAGCATCCTTCACGAGCCTCCTCCACAGAGGCCGATCTTGACACCGCTGGTACCAGTCATCGGCAAGTCCACACACTCACCCACACACACACACTCACCCACACACACACACACTCACCCACACACTCACCCACACACACACACACTCACCCACACACTCACCCACACACACACACACTCACCCACACACTCACCCACACACACACTCACCCACACACTCACCCACACACACACACACACCACATACTCACCCACATTCCCCACAACACACACACACACTCCCCACACACTCACCCACACACACACACACACTCACCCACACACTCACCCACCACACACACACTCACCCACACACTCACCCACACACACACACACTCACCCACACACTCACCCACACACACACACACTCACCCACACACTCACCCACACACACACACACTCACTCACACACTCACCCACACACACACACACTCACCCACACACTCACCCACACACTCACCCACACACACTCACCCACACACTCACCCACACACACACTCACCCACACACTCACTCACCCACACACACACTCACCCTCACACTCACTCACCCACACACTCACCCACACACTCACCCACACACTCACCCACACACTCACCCACACACTCACCCACACACTCACCCACACACTCACCCACACACACACCCACCAACCCACACACCCACCCACACACCCACCCACCCACACACCCACACACCCACCCACACACCCACCCACCCACACACCCACCCACCCACACACTCACCCAACCACACACCCACCCACACACCCACCCACCCACACACCCACCCACCCACACACTCACCCACATACTCACCCACACACTCACCCACACACACACCCACACACAAAGATCCCCCATATAGCCTTAACATACTGTAGGGGCAAGTGCTGTTAGCGAGCACCTATGAATGCCGGAACGGTACACGAGGGGGTGGGTGGCCAGCACCACGCCCGACCGCCTTTGTCTCCCCAGTGGCGATGTTTACTACACACCGCACCAGGTACTCATTTGAGGCTGAGTCGACCTAGGAGAGGCCCGGGACCGGTTCAGATAATCGTCACTGACAGTGTTGGCCGTGAGCGGGAATCGAACCCGGGTCGCCGGGTTCATAGCGCAGCGTAGCGCTAACCACTACACTATATACCACATCACATACACACACCCATCCACACACCACACCCCATCCACACACACCCCCCACACACCCCACACACACACCCCCACACACACCCCACTCCCACTCACACACACACCATCCCACACACACCCACACACACACCCCACACCACACACCACCCCCACACCCACACACCACACACACCCCCACACACACCCACACACACCCACCACACCCACACACACCCACACCCCACACCCAACCCACCCACACACACCCACCCACACCCACCCCACACCCACCCCCCACCCACACCCACACACACCACACACCCATCCACACACACCCATCCACACAAACCCCACCCACACAACCCCACCCACCCACCACCCACCCACCCACACCCACACCCACCCACCCCACACATACCCACCCACACACACACCCACCCACCCACACCACACCCACCCACTCCACACACCCACCCACACACACCCACCCACCCACACACACCCATCCACACACCCCACACCCACCCACCCACACACACCCATCCACACATCCCTCACTCACACACCCCCACACTCACACACCCCCATCCACACACACCCACACACCCATCCACACACACCCACACACACTCACACACACCCATCCACACACACCCATCCACACACACCCATCCACACTCACCCATCCACACTCACCCACACCCACACTCACGCACACCCACACACCCATCCACACACACACACACACCCACACTCACACACCCATCCACACACACCCACACTCACACACACCCATCCACACACACCCACACACCCACACACACACGCATCCACACACACCCACACTCACCCACACACACACACCCACACACCCATCCACACACACACACCCACACCCATCCACACACACTCACTCACACACACACACACCCATCCACACACACCCACACACCCACACACACACGCATCCACACACACCCACACTCACCCACACACACACACCCACACACCCACACACCCATCCACACACACACACCCACACCCATCCACACACACTCACACTCACACACACCCATCCACACACACACACCCATCCACACACACACACCCACTCACACACACACCCCCACACACCCACACACAACATGAATCTGTAACAATGCAAGGGGTTTTTCTTTAGTAAAATCTCAGGCACAGTTTACATCTCAAAGGGGAGACACAGGAACATCGTGATGCGTGTAACGTCGCCACCACCACCACCACCACCCTCACCACCACCACCACCACCATCACCACCACCCTCACCACCACCACCACCCTCACCACCACCACCACCACCATCACCACCACCCTCACCACCACCACCACCATCGCCACCACCGCCACCACCACCATCACCGCCACCACCACCCTCACCACCACCCCCACCACCCTCACCACCACCCTCACCACCACCACCACCCTCACCACCACCACCGCCACCGCCACCACCACCGCCACCACCACCACCCTCACCACCACCACCACCACCCTCACCACCATCACCACCATCACCAGTCACAGCACTTGACCCAACAGCCCTGTTTGGTGCTATACGGGGGACATTTGTCTTTGTGTGAGAGTAGGTGTGAGTTGGTCAGTGAGTGTGTGAGTGGGTCAGTGAGTGTGTGAGTGGGTCAGTGTGAGTGAGTGGGTCAGTGTGAGTGAGTCAGTGTGTGTGAGTTGGTCAGTGAGTGTGTGAGTGGGTCAGAGTGTGTGTGAGTTGGTCAGTGAGTGTGTGAGTGGGTCAGTGTGTGTGAGTGGGTCAGTGTGAGTGAGTTGGTCAGTGAGTGTGTGAGTGGGTCAGTGTGAGTGGGTCAGTGTGTGTGTGAGTTGGTCAGTGAGTGTGTGAGTGGGTCAGTGAGTGTGTGAGTGGGTCAGTGTGTGTGAGTGGGTCAGTGAGTGTGTGAGTTGGTCAGTGAGTGTGTGAGTGGGTCAGTGTGAGTTGGTCAGTGAGTGTGTGAGTTGGTCAGTGAGTGTGTGAGTGGGTCAGTGAGTGTGTGAGTTGGTCAGTGAGTGTGTGAGTGGGTCAGTGAGTGTGTGAGTGGGTCAGTGTGAGTGGGTCAGTGTGAGTGAGTTGGTCAGTGAGTGTGTGAGTGGGTCAGTGTGTGTGAGTGGGTCAGTGTGTGTGAGTTGGTCAGTGAGTGTGTGAGTGGGTCAGTGTGAGTGGGTCAGTGTGAGCGAGTTGGTCAGTGAGTGTGTGAGTTGGTCAGTGAGTGTGTGAGTGAGTCAGTGAGTGTGTGAGTGAGTCAGTGAGTGTGTGAGTGAGTCAGTGTGAGTGAGTCAGTGTGTGTGAGTTGGTCAGTGAGTGTGTGAGTGGGTCAGTGAGTGTGTGAGTTGGTCAGTGAGTGTGTGAGTGGGTCAGTGTGAGTGGGTCAGTGTGAGTGAGTTGGTCAGTGAGTGTGTGAGTGGGTCAGTGAGTGTGTGAGTGGGTCAGTGAGTGTGTGAGTGGGTCAGTGAGTGTGTGAGTGGGTCAGTGTGAGTGGGTCAGTGTGAGTGAGTTGGTCAGTGAGTGTGTGAGTGAGTGTCTGAGTGAGTGTCTGAGTGTCTGAGTGAGTGTCTGAGTGAGTGAGTGTCTGAGTGTGTGAGTGTCTGAGTGAGTGAGTGTCTGAGTGAGCGTTTGAATGAGTGAGTGTCTGAGTGAGTGAGTGTCTGAGTGAGTGTCTGAGTGAGTGAGTGTCTGAGTGAGTGAGTGTCTGAGTGTCTGAGTGAGTGTCTGAGTGAATGAGTGTCTGAGTGAGTGAGTGTCTGATTGTCTGAGTGAGTGTGAGTGAGTGTCTGAGTGAGTGAGTGTCTGAGTGAGTGTCTGATTGAGTGAGTGTCTGAGTGAGTGAGTGTCTGAGTGAGTGTGTGAGTGTCTGAGTGTCTGAGTGAGTGTCTGAGTGAGTGTCTGAGTGTGTGAGTGAGTGTATGAGTGAGTGTCTGAGTGAGTGAGTGTCTGAGTGTCTGAGTGTGTGAGTGAGTGTCAGAGTGAGTGAGTGTCTGAGTGAGTGTGTGTCTGAGTGTGTGAGTGAGTGTCTGAGTGAGTGTGTGTCTGAATGAGTATCTGAGTGAGTGTGTGAGTGAGTGTCAGAGTGAGTGTGTGTCTGAGTGAGTGTGTGAGTGAGTGTCAGAGTGAGTGTGTGTCCGAGTGAGTGTATGAGTGAGTGTCTGAGTGAGTCCCTTAACTCTGGAATGTTACAATTCCCCCACCCACCACTAGTTACCGAGTTGCTGCTGTGGTGGTTGTGGTGGTTGTGGTTGTTGTGATGGTTGTAGTGGTGGTTGTTGTGGTTGCTGTGATTGTGGTTGTTGTGATGGTTGTGGTGGTGGTTGTAGCGGTGGTTGTTGCTGTTGTAGTTGTTGTGGTGGTGGTTGTAGTTGTCGTGGTGGTTGTAGTTGTCGTGGTGGTTGTAGTTGTGGTTGTAGTTGTTGTCGTGGTGGTTGTGGTGGTTGTAGTTGTGGTGGTTGTAGTTGTGGTGGTTGTAGTTGTGGTTGTAGTTGTGGTTGTAGTTGTTGTGGTGGTGGTTGTAGTTGTTGTGGTGGTTGTAGTTGTGGTTGTAGTTGTGGTTGTAGTTGTTGTGGTGGTGGTTGTAGTTGTGGTTGTAGTTGTTGTGGTGGTGGTTGTGGTGGTTGTAGTTGTGGTTGTGGTGGTTGTAGTTGTGGTTGTAGTTGTGGTGGCTGTAGTTGTGGTGGTTGTAGTTGTGGTTGTAGTTGTTGTGGTTGTAGTTGTGGTTGTAGTTGTTGTGGTGGTAGTTGTTGTTGTAGTTGTGGTGGTTGTAGTTGTGGTTGTGGTGGTTGTTGTGGTGGTTGTAGTTGTGGTTGTGGTGGTTGTAGTTGTGGTTGTAGTTGTGGTGGTTGTAGTTGTGGTTGTAGTGGTTGTGGTGGTTGTAGTTGTGGTGGTTGTTGTTGTTGTAGTTGTGGTTGTTGTGGTGGTTGTAGTTGTTGTGGTGGTGGTTGTAGTTGTGGTGGTGGTTGTAGTAGTTGTGGTTGTAGTTGTGGTTGTAGTTGTGGTGGTTGTAGTTGTGGTTGTTGTAGTTGTGGTGGTGGTTGTAGTTGTGGTTGTAGTTGTGGTGGTTGTAGTTGTGGTTGTAGTTGTGGTTGTAGTTGTGGTGGTTGTAGTTGTGGTTGTTGTGGTGGTTGTAGTAATTGTGGTGGTAGTAGTTGTGGTTGTTGTTGTTGTTGTAGTTGTGGTTGTAGTTGTGGTTGTAGTTGTGGTGGTGGTGGTTGTAGTTGTAGTTGTGGTTGTTGTGGTGGTGGTTGTCACTCCAGGTAGGAGTCAGCGTGGACGCCTTGAGAGGGCTCCACCACTTTGCTTTGTGAGTCTTTGATGCTCAGCATGGGGTCCACCAGCTTGTTGTGAACGTACATCAGCCCTGCGGGAGACACGGGGCAGTGAATCATTCACTCATTCATTCATTCACTCATTCACTCAGCCACTCACTCACTCATTCACTCATTCACTCAGCCACTCAGCCACTCAGCCACTCACTCATTCACTCAGCCACTCAGCCACTCACTCACCCACCCACTCACCTACCCACTCACTCACCCACTCACTCACTTACCTACCCACTCACCCACTCACTCAGTCACCCACTCACTCACACACTCAGCCACTCACTCACCCACTCACTCACTCACCCACTCACCCACTCACCCACCCACTCACCCACTCACCCACCCACCCACCCACTCACCTACCCACTCACCCACTCACCCACCACTCACCCACCCACCCACCCACTCACCCACCCACTCACCCACTCACCCACCCACTCACTCACCCACCCATTCACCCATCCACCCACTCACCTACCCACTCACCTACCCACCCACCCACTCACTCACCCACTCACCTACCCACCCACCCACTCACTCACCCACTCACACACTCACTCACCCACTCACACACTCACTCACTCACCCACTCACCTACCCACTCACCCACCCATTCACCCACTCACTCAGCCACTCATTCATTCACCACCACCATCCCCACCCCGCTCACCCTTGAAGTATTTGACCGTCTTGACGCGAAGCTCAAGCGTGGCATCTTCATCGCAGACAAAGGTGGAGTGTGGATGCTGCTGGAAGGCTGAGACGGTCCACATATGGTTCACTCCGTCCTCAATGGCCTTGTACAGGGCCAGTGCCTTGTGGGCTCCTGTGATGAGAATCATCACCTGGGGAGAGGCATCGAGAGAGGTGGTGAGTGTGGTGGTGAGTGGTGAGTGTGGTGGTGAGTGTGGTGGTGAGTGATGGTGGTGAGTGTGTGGGTGAGTGTGGTGGTGAGTGTGGTGGTGAGTGTGGTGGTGAGTGTGGTGGTGAGTGATGGTGAGTGTGATGGGGAGAGAGAGAGAGATGGTGAGAGTGATGGTGAGTGTGGTGGTGAGAGAGATGGTGAGTGATGGTGAGTGTGATGGTGAGAGAGATGGTGAGTGTGATGGTGAGTGTGATGGTGAGTGTGGTGGTGAGTGTGGTGGTGAGTGTGTGGGTGAGTGTGATGGTGAGAGAGAGAGATGGTGAGTGTAATGGTGAGTGTGGTGGTGAGTGTGGTGGTGAGTGTGTGGGTGAGTGTGATGGTGAGTGTGATGGTGAGAGAGATGGTGAGTGTGGTGGTGAGTGTGATGGTGAGTGATGGTGAGTGTGATGGTGAGTGTGGTGGTGAGTGTGGTGGTGAGTGTGGTGGTGAGTGTGTTGGTGAGTGTGTGGGTGAGTGTGATGGTGAGTGCGATGGTGAGTGCGATGGTGAGTGTGATGGGGAGAGAGAGAGAGATGGTGAGTGTGATGGTGAGTGATGGTGAGTGTGAGATGGTGAGTGTGAGATGGTGAGTGTGGTGGTGAGTGTGATGGTGAGTGTGATGGTGAGTGTGATGGTGAGTGTGATGGTGAGTGTGATGGTGAGTGTGAGATGGTGAGTGTGATGGTGAGTGTGATGGTGAGTGTGATGGTGAGTGTGATGGTGAGAGATGGTGAGAGAGATGGTGAGTGTGATGGTGAGTGTGATGGTGAGTGTGATGGTGAGTGTGATGGTGAGTGATGGAGAGTGATGGAGAGTGTGATGGTGAGTGTGATGGTGAGTGTGGTGGTGAGTGTGGTGGTGAGTGTGATGGTGAGTGTGGTGGTGAGAGTGATGGTGAGAGAGATGGTGATGGTGAGTGTGATGGTGAGTGTGGTGGTGAGTGTGGTGGTGAGTGTGGTGAGAGTGATGGTGAGTGTGATGGTGAGTGTGGGTGAGTGTGTGGGTGAGTGTGGTGGTGAGTGTGATGGTGAGTGTGATGGTGAGTGATGGTGAGAGAGATGGTGAGTGTGATGGTGAGTGTGAAGGTGAGAGATGGTGAGAGAGATGGTGAGTGTGATGGTGAGTGTGGGTGAGTGTGTGGGTGAGTGTGGTGGTGAGTGTGATGGTGAGTGTGATGGTGAGTGATGGTGAGTGTGATGGTGAGTGTGATGGTGAGTGTGATGGTGATTGTGATGGTGAGTGTGATGGTGAGTGTGTGGGTGAGTGTGTGGTAAGTGTGATGGTGAGTGTGATGGTGATGGTGAGTGTGATGGTGTGATGGTGAGTGTGAAGGTGAGTGTGATGGTGAGTGTGATGGTGATGGTGAGTGTGATGGTGAGTGTGATGGTGAGTGATAGTGTTGGTGAGTGATGGTGAGTGATGGTGAGTGATGGTGATGGTGAGTGATAGTGTTGGTGAGTGATGGTGAGTGATGGTGAGTGATGATGATGGTGAGTGATGGTGATGGTGAGTGATAGTGTTGGTGAGTGATGGTGAGTGATGGTGATGGTGAGTGATAGTGTTGGTGAGTGATGGTGAGTGATGGTGATGGTGAGTGATAGTGTTGGTGAGTGATGGTGAGTGATGGTGATGGTGAGTGATAGTGTTGGTGAGTGATGGTGATGGTGAGTGATAGTGTTGGTGAGTGATGGTGAGTGATGGTGATGGTGAGTGATAGTGTTGGTGAGTGATGGTGATGGTGAGTGTGATGGTGAGTGATGGTGATGGTGAGTGATGGTGAGTGATGGTGAGTGATGGCGATGGTGAGTGTGATGGTGAGTGATGGTGAGTGATGGTGATGGTGAGTGATGGTGAGTGATGGTGAGTGATGGTGATGGTGAGTGTTGGTGTTGGTGAGTGATGGTGAGTGTGAGTGATGGTGAGTGTGATGGTGAGTGACCTCTCTGGCGTCCATGACGGTGCCGACACCCACGGTGAGCGCCATGGTGGGCACTTTGTCGAGGTCTCCGCCGAAGAATCGAGCGTTGGCCAGGATGGTGTCCCGGGCCAGCGTCTTGACGCGTGTCCGGGACACGAGGCTGGAGCCGGGCTCGTTGAAGGCGATGTGGCCATCAGGGCCAATGCCTGGGTGGGAGACACGTCTAGGGTCACACACACACACACAGACACACACACACACAGACACACACACACAGACACACACACACACAGACAGACAGACACACAGACACACACACACAGAGACACACACACACACACAGACAGACACAGACACACAGACACACACACAGACAGACACACACACACACACAGACACACACACACACAGACACAGACACACACACACAGACACACACACACACAGACACACACACACAGACACACACACACACACACACAGACACACACACACACAGACACACACACAGACACACACACACACACAGACAGACACACACACACAGACACACACACAGACAGACACACAGACACACACACACACACAGACAGACACACCACCCACCCATACACTCACCCACTCACCCACTCACCCACCCACCCACTCACCCACCCACCCACTCACTCCCCCACTCACCCACTCACTCACTCACACACTCACACACTCATTCACCCACCCACTCACCCACACACTCACCCACTCACTCATTCACCCACCCACTCACTCACTCACCCACCCACCCACTCACTCCCCCACTCACCCACTCACCCACTCACTCCCCCACTCACCCACTTACTCCCCCATCCACTCACTCACCAACCCACTCACCCACTCACTCACTCACACACTCATTCACCCACCCACTCACCCACACATTCACCCACCCACTCACCCACCCACTCACCCACCCACTCACTCACTCACTCCCCCATCCACTCACTCACCCAGTCACTCCCCCATTCACCCACTCACTCACTCACCCACCCACTCACCTCCCACAAAGAGCTCTATCCCTCCAGCCAGAGTGATCTCACGCTCAAACCTCGCACACTCCTTCTCAAGGTCACTGGCGTTCCCGTCCAGGATGTGGACATTAGCTGGGTCGATGTCGACCTCCTTGAAGAAATGGGTCCACATAAACGAGTGGTAGCTCTCAGGGTGGTCACGTGGGAGGCCTGGGGTGGGGAGGAGGGACATAGTGGGGGGGTTGGTGGGTGGGTGGGTGGGTGGGTGAGTGAGTGGGTGGGTGGGTGGGTGAGTGGGTGAGTGAGTGGGTGAGTGAGTAGAGTGGGTGGGTGAGTAGAGTGGGTGGGTGAGTGAGTAGAGTGGGTGGGTGAGTGAGTGGGTGGGTGGGTGAGTGAGTGGGTAAGTGAGTGAGAGAGTAGAGTGGGTGGGTGGTTGGGTGAGTGGGTGAGTGGGTGAGTGAGTGGGTGGGTGGTTGGGTGAGTGGGTGAGTGAGTGGGTGAGTGAGTGGGTGGGTGGGTGAGTGAATGAGTAGAGTGGGTGAGTGGGTGGGTGGGTGAGTGGGTGGGTGGGTGGGTGAGTGGGTGAGTGAGTAGAGTGGGTGAGTGTGTGGGTGAGTGAGTGGGTGAGTGAGTGAGACACTGGTGGACACTGGAAGACACGTGGGGGTGGTATCCACCACCCACTCACTCACGGAGGTGGTGATGGTGGAGGTGGTGGACACTCACCCACGTACTCGTCCATGTTGAAGGTGGTGACGTGCTTGAATGAAAGATCTCCCGACTTGACACTCACCCACGTGGTGATGGTGGTGGAGGTGGTGGAGGTGGTGGAGTTGTAGGTGGTGGTGGAGGTGGTGGAGGTGGTGGACACTCACCCACGTGATGGTGTAAGTGGTGGTGATGGTGGTGGTGGTGGTGGAGGAGGTGGTGATGGTGATGGTGGTGGTCATGGTGGTGGTGGACACTCACGCACGTGGTGATGGTGGAGGTGGTGGTGGACACTCACCCACGTACTCGTCCATGTTGAAGGTGGTGACGTGCTTGAATGAAAGATCTCCCGACTTGACACTCACCCACGTGATGGTGGTGGTGGTGATGGTGGTGGTAGAGGTGGTGGAGGTGGTGGTGGACACTCACCCACGTACTCGTCCATGTTGAAGGTGGTGACGTGCTTGAATGAAAGATCTCCCGACTTGACAAACTCACCCACGTGATGGTGATGGTGGTGGAGGTGGTGGACACTCACCCACGTACTCGTCCATGTTGAAGGTGGTGACGTGCTTGAATGAAAGATCTCCCGACTTGACACTCACCCACGTGGTGATGGTGATGGTGGTGGTGATGGTGGTGGTGGAGGTGGTGGTGGAGTTGTAGGTGGACACTCACCCACGTACTCGTCCATGTTGAAGGTGGTGACGTGCTTGAATGAAAGATCTCCAGACTTGACACTCACCCACGTGATGGTGATGGTGATGGTGGTGATGGTGGAGGTGGTGGTGGTGGAGGTGGTGGAGGTGGTGGTGGAGTTGTAGGTGGACACTCACCCACGTACTCGTCCATGTTGAAGGTGGTGACGTGCTTGAATGAAAGATCTCCAGACTTGACACTCACCCACGTGGTGATAGTGATGGTGGAGGTGGTGGTGGTGGTGGTGGTGGTGGAGGTGTTGGAGGTGGTGGTGGAGTTGTAGGTGGACACTCACCAACGTACTCGTCCATGTTGAAGGTGGTGACGTGCTTGAATGAAAGATCTCCAGACTTGACACTCACCCAAGTGGTGATGGTGATGGTGGTGGTGGAGGTGATGGTGGTGGTGGTGGTGGAGGTGGTGATGGAAGTGATGGTGGAGTTGTAGGTGGACACTCACCCACGTACTCGTCCATGTTGAAGGTGGTGACGTGCTTGAATGAAAGATCTCCAGACTTGACACTCACCCACGAGGTGATGGTGATGGTGGTGATGGTGGAGGTGGTGGTGGTGGTGGTGATGGTGGAGGTGGTGGACACTCACCCACGTACTCGTCCATGTTGAAGGTGGTGACGTGCTTGAATGAAAGATCTCCAGACTTGACACTCACCCACGTGGTGATGGTGGTGGTGGTGGAGGTGGTGGAGGTGGTGGTGGAGGAGGTGGTGGACACTCACCCACGTACTCGTCCATGTTGAAGGTGGTGACGTGCTTGAATGAAAGATCTCCCGACTTGACACTCACCCACGTGGTGATAGTGATGGTGGAGGTGGTGGTGATGGTGGTGGTGGTGGAGGTGGTGGTGGAGTTGTAGGTGGACACTCACCCACGTACTCGTCCATGTTGAAGGTGGTGACGTGCTTGAATGAAAGATCTCCCGACTTGACAAACTCAATCAGCTGGCGGTAGCAGCCCAGCGGAGTGCTACCTGCAGCACAACGAGTGGTGAGGAGCGGTGGTGAGGAGTGGTGGTGGTGAGGAGCAGTGGTGAGGGGTGGTGGTGAGGGGTGGTGGTGAGGGGTGGTGGTGAGGGGTGGTGGTGAGGGGTGGTGGTGAGGGGCGGTGAGTGGTGAGCGGTGGTGAGGAGCAGTGGTGAGGGGTGGTGGTGAGGAGTGGTGGTGAGGAGTGGTGGTGAGTGGTGGTGAGTGGTGGTGAGTGGTGAGGGGCGGTGAGCAGTGGTGAGCAGTGGTGGTGAGTGGTGAGCGGTGGTGAGCAGTGGTGAGGGGTGGTGAGCAGTGGTGAGGAGTGGTGAGCAGTGGTGAGGAGTGGTAAGGGGTGGTGAGGGTGGTGGTGAGGAGTGGTGAGGGGTGGGTGTGTGTGTCACTGTGTGTGTCACTGTGTGTGTCACTGTGTGTGTGTCACTATGTGTGTGTGTCACTGTGTGTGTGTGTCACTGTGTGTGTGTCACTGTGTGTGTGTGTCACTGTGTGTGTCACTGTGTGTGTGTGTCACTGTGTGTGTGTGTCACTGTGTGTGTGTCACTGTGTGTGTAACACTGTGTGTGTGTGTCACTGTGTGTGTGTCACTGTGTGTGTGTGTCACTGTGTGTGTGTGTCACTGTGTGTGTGTGTCACTGTGTGTGTGTATCACTGTGTGTGTGTCACTGTGTGTGTGTCACTGTGTGTGTGTGTCACTGTGTGTGTGTGTCACTGTGTGTGTCACTGTGTGTGTGTGTCACTGTGTGTGTGTCACTGTGTGTGTGTGTCACTGTGTGTGTCACTGTGTGTGTGTGTCACTGTGTGTGAGTGTCACTGTGTGTGTGTGTCAATGTGTGTGTGTGTCACTGTGTGTGTGTATCACTGTGTGTGTGTGTCACTGTGTGTGTGTGTGTCACTGTGTGTGTCACTGTGTGTGTGTGTCACTGTGTGTGTGTGTCACTGTGTGTGAGTGTCACTGTGTGTGTGTGTCACTGTGTGTGTGTGTCACTGTGTGTGAGTGTTACTGTGTGTGTGTGTCACTGTGTGTGTGTCACTGTGTGTGTGTCACTGTGTGTGTGTCACTGTGCGGTGTGTCACTGTGTGGGTCACTGTGTGTGTCACTGTGTGTGTGTCAAGTCCGGCAAAACAACCCCCTACCTCCTCGCGGTGCCGGACGGGCAACTCTGTCGTGGACAGCGCTGTGGGGGGAGATCCAATTTTGATTGGCTCCTCCCCTCATGGCATATGTGTCCACCACAGGGGCTAAACGGGGGCTCTGGACGGGTGCGAGGGGCTGGTAACCCCTCCACCTTCAATTAATTACCACGAAACTACGAATTAAACTGAAATATGTAACAACTAAGCTTGTGCCGGAGGCCCCGGGGGGCCAGGCGTCTATGACGTCTCCTGGCCAAACCCCAATTGGCGGAGCCAGGAGATTGAATACCTACCCTCGGGGCTACTCCAGAAACAACGAAAAGCCACTACGGTTGGCCACGTGGAATGTTCGAACGCTCACTGCAGAGGAGAGGCTGCCACTCCTCTGTCGGGAGCTGGACCGGTACCGCCTGGATCTATGCGGCATTCAGGAGGTCCGGTGGACCGGCTCTGGCTCCTGCCACCATGAGGGGTGGACAGTCCTCTACTCGGGGCAGCAGACTGCCAAACAACAGGGTGTGGCTCTTCTTTTGAACAAAAGAATGAAGGGGGCGTGGGAGCGTGGCGGTGAGGTGTGGGAAGCTGTAAGCCCCAGGCTACTTTGGGCTCGCCTTCCCATCAACCGGAGGCGAGGAATGGTGGTCGTGGTTACTTATGCCCCCACCGAAGATGAACATCCGTGGAGGGATGCAGGCAAAGCCGATGAGTCAGATGCCTTCTATGACCTCCTGTCACAGGTGCTGGCTAAAGTGGCCCCTCGGGATAGAGTCATCATGTTGGGTGACTTCAATACCCGAGTTGGTCATGATACTGGCACCTGGTCTGGAGTGATTGGAGGGCATGGGCCAGATCAGCTCAATAACAACGGTAGGAGGCTGCTAGATTTTTGTGCAGCCCATGGGCTTGTAATTACCAACACGCTGTTCCGGCATCGGCGCATCCACACAACATCATGGATGCATGCCGGGTCCAAGCAAGAACATCTGCTGGACTACATAGTGACGGACCAGCGAATGCGAGCCCATGTCCTTGACACCAGGACCTACCGTGGAGCTGATCTGCCCTCTGACCATCGACTAGTCATCTGTAAGATGCGCCTGCCATTCTTCCACTCCGGTGGTGGGTGTACACCCAGGACCCCATTCCAACCTAAAGTGGCCTGGTCTCAGTTATCTGATGAAAGTTGCAAGCGAGAATTTCATCATCGCTTGCGGCTGGGATTGGCATTGTCCCCGACTCCTCCTGATGTCGAGGGTAAATGGGCGAGGTTTAGGACTGTGACTCATGCAGCTGCAATGGCTGCTTTGGGTACGCGGTCCAGACCTCCCCAGACACCCTGGCTGACAGAGGAGTTGTTCAGGATGGTTGAGAAAAAGCGACAGGCCCACTGTCATCGGCTACAGAATCCCACGTCAGAGAATGAGGAGGCTTACCGCAGCCTTCGCTCGGAGGTTCGGAGAGCCGTGAGGCGCTGCAAGGATGGGTGGTGGTCGCGGGTTGCTGAGGAGATGGAGTCTGCCTCAGTGGCCCGTGATCACAAATCTCTATTTAACTCCATCAAAAAAGTAACCTGCAGCGCCACACCTATTACCATCATTAGGGGAAAAAACGGTGATCCAATTTCTGACCCCCAGGAACAGGTTCGCAGATTTGCTGAGCATTTCTGTGAGGTCCTGGGGGAGGGAAAATCCCTCAGCCAGGAAAACATCGTGGCACAAAGTGAGGATGACCCTGCTGAGGCTGCGGTGCCTCAAATATTGGATGAAGTCACCCCCTGTGAGTGGCTGGCTGAGGTGCCATCTGCTGAGGAAGTATTGAAGGCGATCCGGAGTCTGAGACCAGGAAAGGCAGCGGGCAGAGATGATCTCCCAAGCGAAATGCTGAGGGAGGGTGGCGTTTGTGCACAGACTGCCCTATATGACATCATAACAACAGTCTGGACCACTGGACGGGTTCCGCAGGATTGGAAGGATGCCCTGGTGGTCCCCGTTTTTAAGAAGGGGGACCGCACAGACTGTAACAACTACAGGGGCATCTCACTCCTCAGTGTGCCGGGAAAGGTCCTGGCAAGGATTATTCAGCATCGCCTTGCCAGGCACGCTGAGGAGAGGCTTGCGGAGCCCCAATGCGGTTTCAGGAAAGGGCGGTCCTGCACAGATGCCATATTTTCTGTCCGTCTGCTACAGCAGAGGTGTAGGGAATTCCAACAAGACCTACATCTCTGCTTTATTGACCTGGTCAAGGCCTATGATACCATCAGTAGGCCTGGGCTCTGGGTCGTTCTTCGTGCTTTTGGAGTACCTGACCCTCTGCTCACGATCATTAAGGACCTTCATGATGGTGAGCGGGCCCGGGTAAAACTACGTGGCCGGGAGTCAGAGCCATTCCCTGTACACCTTGGGGTGCGACAGGGATGTCCTCTGGCTCCCACATTATTTAACATCTATTTTGACCACGTAGTTCGTGAAGCCTTCAATAGCTGTACCGGGGGAATCTCCATATGGTACAGATATAATGGGAGGCTAATCGATGCCCGGGTGCGGTCAAGGGATGGCTCCCTATTGCTCAACCACGTTATGTATGCTGATGATTTGGTAATAGCTGCTCAGTCAGAGGAGGAGTTGGAGACGCTGCTGCTGAGACTGGAGCGTGCCACTAAGAGGTGGGGCCTTACCATCAGCCCCACCAAAACTAAGCACCTGCCTGGGTGTTTTGTACCATCGGACACTCCACCCCCACAACTCCCAATCGGTGATGGGGCAGTTGTAGAGAGAGTGGAGAGTTTCCCATACCTGGGCAGTGTGCTTATGACTGGCTCCAGTTTAACAGCAGAGGTCTCACTCCGAATCAGTCGAGCGGCAATATCTTTTCATCGGTTGCGTAACGCTGTGTGGAAGCTACCTGGTCTGTCGCTCCGCACTAAGCTTCAGGTCTTCTCGGCCACGGTCATTCCCTCCCTTCTCTACGCTTGCGAAACGTGGACCCCCCTAATGGAACATCTTCGCCGGTTAGAAACATTTAGGCTGGCCTGCCTACGATCCATCCTGGGTTTAAACAGACTGGATTGTGTGAGGAGCTCACAAATCCTTGAAAGATCTGGGCAGGGTCCCATCGGTGAGCTCCTCCGGCAGGCAAGGCTGCGATGGCTGGGTCATGTAGCCCGCATGCCCAGCCACCGCATGCCGAAACAGCTTTTGTTTGGCCGGATTGAGGGGGCTAAGCGGGCGCGGCACGGGCTAGAGAAGAGATGGAGTGATGTGGTACAGGAGGACGTGGAGCTGAGTGGACTTGCCGATGACTGGTACCAGCGGTGTCAAGATCGGCCTCTGTGGAGGAGGCTCGTGAAGGATGCTACTGGGCAGTTGGAGGCAGTCGCCCTCCAACAACAACGGAGGGCGGAGGAGCGACGCTCACAACAGCGAGCGGAGCGCCGGGTGGCTAAAGCACAGCAGGTTGGCACAGTAGGGGGACAGGTGGTGCATCAGCCAGTCATCTCAGTCAGTCGACCCGTGGCACCTGGGTCTGCCCCGTGACCTCCTGCCAGCGGGCGTTCGACACTTCACGTGGCCTCAGGGTGCACATAGCCTGGCACAAGCGTCGTGGTGACGTCACCGCCACTTAGTGGCGAATGGCGGTTGTTGTTGTTGTTGTCACTGTGTGTGTGTGTGTGTCACTGTGTTTGTGTCACTGTGTGTGTGTGTGTCATTGTGTGTGTCACTGTGTGTGTGTCACTGTGTGTGTCACTGTGTGTGTGTCACTGTGTGTGTGTGTGTCACTGTGTGTGTGTGTGTCACTGTGTGTGTGTGTCACTGTGTGTGTGTCACTGTGTGTGTGTGTCACTGTGTGTGTGTGTCACTGTGTGTGTGTGTGTGTGTCACTGTGTGTGTGTGTGTGTCACTGTGTGTGTGTGTCACTGTGTGTGTCACTGTGTGTGTGTGTCACTGTGTGTGTCACTGTGTGTGTGTGTCACTGTGTGTGTGTCACTGTGTGTGTGTCACTGTGTGTGTGTCACTGTGTGTGTGTCACTGTGTGTGTGTGTGTCACTGTGTGTGTGTGTCACTGTGTGTGTGTGTGTCACTGTGTGTGTGTCACTGTGTGTGTGTGTGTCACTGTGTGTGTGTGTGTGTCACTGTGTGTGTGTCACTGTGTGTGTGTCACTGTGTGTGTCACTGTGTGTGTGTGTCACTGTGTGTGTCACTGTGTGTGTCACTGTGTGTGTGTCACTGTGTGTGTGTCACTGTGTGTGTGTGTCACTGTGTGTGTGTCACTGTGTGTCACTGTGTGTGTGTGTCACTGTGTGTGTCACTGTGTGTGTGTGTCACTGTGTGTGTCACTGTGTGTGTGTGTGTCACTGTGTGTGTGTGTGTCACTGTGTGTGTGTCACTGTGTGTGTGTCACTGTGTGTGTGTGTGTGTCACTGTGTGTGTCACTGTGTGTGTGTCACTGTGTGTGTGTCACTGTGTGTGTGTCACTGTGTGTGTGTCACTGTGTGTGTCACTCTGTGTGTCACTGTGTGTGTCACTGTGTGTGTGTGTCACTGTGTGTGTCACTGTGTGTGTGTCACTGTGTGTGTGTGTCACTGTGTGTGTGTCACTGTGTGTGTGTGTCACTGTGTGTGTGTCACTACCTCCTCGCGGTGCCGGACAGGCAACTCTGTCGTGGACAGTGCTGTGGGGGGAGATCCAATTTTGATTGGATCCTCCCCTCATGGCGTCTGTGACCACCACAGGGGCTAAACGGGGGCTCTGGACAGGTGCGAGGGGCTGGTAACCCCTCCACCTTCAATCAATTACCACTAAACCGCGAATTAAGTATATAACTAATAAGCTTGTGCCGGAGGCCCCGGGGGGCCAGGCGTCTATGACGTCTCCTGGCCAAACCCCAATTGGCGGAGCCAGGAGATTGAATATCTACCCTCGGGGCTCCTCCAGAAACAACGAAAAGCCACTACGGGTGGCCACGTGGAATGTTCGAATGCTCACTGCGGAGGAGAGGCTGCCACTCCTCTGTCGGGAGCTGGACCGGTACCGCCTGGATCTATGTGGCATTCAGGAGGTCCGGTGGACCGGCTCTGGCTCCTGCCACCATGAGGGGTGGACAGTCCTCTACTCGGGGCAGCAGACTGCCAAACAACAGGGTGTGGCTCTTCTTTTGAACAAAAGAATGAAGGGGGCGTGGGAGCGTGGCGGTGAGGTGTGGGAAGCTGTAAGCCCCAGGCTACTTTGAGCTCGCCTTCCCATCAACCGGAGGCGAGGAATGGTGGTCGTGGTTACTTATGCCCCCACCGAAGATGAACATCCGTGGAGGGATGCAGGCAAAGCCGATGAGTCAGATGCCTTCTATGACCTCCTGTCACAGGTGCTGGCTAAAGTGGCCCCTCGGGATAGAGTCATCTTGTTGGGTGACTTCAATGCCCGAGTTGGTCATGATACTGGCACCTGGTCTGGAGTGATTGGAGGGCATGGGCCAGATCAGCTCAATAACAACGGTAGGAGGCTGCTAGATTTTTGTGCAGCCCATGGGCTTGTAATTACCAACACGCTGTTCCGGCATCAGCGCACCCACACAACATCATGGATGCATGCCGGGTACAAGCAAGAATATCTGCTGGACTACATAGTGACGGACCAGCGGATGCGAGCCCATGTCCTTGACACCAGGACCTACCGTGGAGCTGATCTGCCCTCTAACCATCGACTAGTCATCTGTAAGATGCGCCTGCCATTCTTCCACTCCGGTGGTGGGTGTACACCCAGGACCCCATTCCAACCTAAAGTGGCCTGGTCTCAGTTATCTGATGAAATTTGCAAGCGAGAATTTCATCATCGCTTGCGGCTGGGATTGGCATCGTCCCCGACTCCTCCTGATGTCGAGGGTAAATGTGCGAGGTTTAGGACTGTGACTCATGCAGCTGCAATGGCTGCTTTGGGTACGTGGTCCAGACCTCCCCAGAGGTTCGGAGAGCCGTGAGGCGCTGCAACGATGGGTGGTGGTCGCGGGTTGCTGAGGAGATGGAGTCTGCCTCAGTGGGCCGTGATCACAAATCTCTATTTAACTCCATCAAAAAAGTAATCTGCAGCGCCACACCTATTACCATCATTAGGGGAAAAAACGGTGACCCAATCTCCGACCCCCAGGAACAGGTTTGCAGATTTGCTGAGCATTTCTGTGAGGTCCTGGGAGAGGGAAAACCCCTCAGCAAGGAAAACATCGTGGCACAAAGTCAGGATAACCCTGCTGAGGCTGCGGTGCCTCAAATATTGGAAGAAGAAGTCACCCCCTGTGAGTGGCTGGCTGAGGTGCCATCTGTTGAGGAAGTACTAAAGGCAATCCGGAGTCTGAGACCAGGAAAGGCAGCGGGCAGAGATGATCTCCCAAGCGAAATGCTGAGGGAGGGTGGCGTTTGTGCACAGACTGCCCTACGTGACATCATAACAACAGTCTGGACCACTGGACGGGTTCCGCAGGATTGAAAGGATGCCCTGGTGGTCCCCCTCTTTAAGAAGGGGGACCGCACAGACTGTAACAACTACAGGGGCATCTCACTCCTCAGTGTGCCGGGAAAGGTCCTGGCAAGGATTATTCAACATCGCCTTGCCAGGCACACTGAGGAGAGGCTTGTGGAGCCCCAATGCGGTTTCAGGAAAGGGCGGTCCTGCACTGATGCCATATTTTCTGTCCGTCTGCTACAGCAGAGGTGTAGGGAATTCCAACAAGACCTACATCTCTGCTTTATTGACCTGGTCAAGGCCTATGATACCATCAGTAGGCCTGGGCTCTGGGTTGTTCTTCGTGCTTTTGGAGTACCTGACCCTCTGCTCACGATCATTAAGGACCTTCATGATAGTGAGCGGGCTCCGGTAAAACTACGTGGCCGGGAGTCAGAGCCATTCCCTGTACACCTTGGGGTGCGACAGGGATGTCCTCTGGCTCCCACATTATTTAACATCTATTTTGACCACGTAGTTCGTGAAGCCTTCAATAGCTGTACCGGGGGAATCTCCATATGGTACAGATATAATGGGAGGCTGATCGATGCCCGAGTGCGGTCAAGGGATGGCTCCCTATTGCTCAACCACGTTATGTATGCTGATGATTTGGTAATAGCTGCTCATTCAGAGGAGGAGTTGGAGACGCTGCTGCTGAGACTGGAGCGTGCCACTAAGAGATGGGGCCTTACCATCAGCCCCACCAAAACTAAGCACCTGCCTGGGTATTTTGTACCATCGGACACTCCACCCCCACAACTCCCAATCGGTGATGGGGCAGTTGTGGAGAGAGTGGAGAGTTTCCCATACCTGGGCAGTGTGCTTATGACTGGCTCCAGTTTAACAGCAGAGGTCTCACTCCGAATCAGTCGAGCGGCAATATCTTTTCATCAGTTGCGTAACGCTGTGTGGAAGCTACCTGGTCTGTCGCTCCGCACGAAGCTTCAGGTCTTCTCGGCCACGGTCATTCCCTCCCTGCTCTACGCTTGCGAAACGTGGACCCCCCTAATGGAACATCTTCGCCGGTTAGAAACATTTAGGCTGCCCTGCCTACGATCCATCCTGGGTTTAACCAGACTGGATTGTGTGAGGAGCTCACAAATCCTTGAAAGATCTGGGCAAGGTCCCATCGGAGAGCTCCTCCGGCGGGCAAGGCTGCGATGGCTGGGTCATGTAGCCCGCATGCCCAGCCACCGCATGCCGAAACAGCTTTTGTTCGGCCGGATTGAGGGGGCTAAGCGGACGCGGCACGGGCTAGAGGACAGATGGAGTGATGTGGTACAGGAGGACGTGGAGCTGAGTGGACTTGCCGATGACTGGTACCAGCGGTGTCAAGATCGGCTTCTGTGGAGGAGGCTCGTGAAGGACGCTACTGGGCAGTTGGAGGCAGTCGCCCTCCAACAACAACGGAGGGCGGAGGAGCGACGCTCAGAACAACGAGCGGAGCGCCGGGTGGCTAAAGCACAGCAGCTGGGCACAGTAGGGGGCACAGGTGGTGCATCAGCCAGTCATCTCAGTCAGTCGACCCGTGGCACCTGGGTCTGCCCCGTGACCTCCTGCCAGCGGGCATTCGACACTTCACGTGGCCTCAGGGTGCACATAGCCTGGCACAAGCGTCGTGGTGACGTCACCGCCACTTAGTGGCGAATGGCGGTTGTTGTTGTTGTGTGTGTCACTGTGTGTGTGTCACTGTGTGTGTGTCTCTGTGTGTGTACGTGATAGTGTAGCGGTTAGCGCTACGCTGCGCTATGAACCCGGCGACCCGGGTTCGATTCCCGCTCACGGCCAACACCACCGGTCACGATCATCTGAACCGGTCCCGGGCCTCCCCTAGGTCGACTCGGCCTCAAATGAGTACCTGGTTCCGCGTGTGGCGGTGTAGCGAACATCGCCAGCACTGGGGGAGAGACAAAGGCGGCCGGGCGTGGTGGCGGTGGCGGTGGTGGTTCTGGCCACCACCCCCACTGTGTGTGTGTGTGTTTAGACTTCACAGCTAGCTGCTGCTGCTGCTGCTCGCTAACAGCACTTGCCCCTTACAGCCCATTGCTGTCTGTTTGGGGGGTTCTACCTGGGGCAGCTTTTGTCTCCGTATCACCGGCTGGGGGGGGGGTGGGTGGGAGAGACAAAGGCGGCCGAGAAAGGTAAACCCCCGGCCGTCGTGTGGCTCACCGGTGGGGAGGCCCAGGGTGAAATGTCTCCCCGGTCCCGGCTGGAACTGCAGTATGCGGTTGCGGATGTACTTGGCGGCCCAAAGGCTCGCTGCATCGTAGTTGTCCAGGATGACGAGACGCATGGTGGTGACGTCTCGGCGGAGACACGGCTGGGTCTGAGAGAGAGACACGGGGAGAGAGAGACACGGTGAGAGAGACACGGGGGGGAGAGACACGGGGGGGAGAGAGACACGGGGAGAGAGAGAGAGACACGGTGAGAGAGACACGGGGGGGAGAGAGAGAGACACGGGGAGAGAGAGAGAGACACGGTGAGAGAGAGATACGGGGAGAGAGAGAGACACGGTGAGAGAGAGAGACACGGGGAGAGAGAGAGAGACACGGTGAGAGAGACACGGGGGGGAGAGAGAGAGACACGGGGAGAGAGAGAGACACGGGGGGGAGAGAGAGAGACACGGCTGGGTCTGAGAGAGAGAGACACGGTGAGAGAGAGACACGGGGAGAGAGAGAGACGGTGAGAGAGACACGGGGAGAGAGAGACACGGTGAGAGAGACACGGGGGGAGACACGGGGAGAGAGAGAGACATGGGGAGAGAGACAAGGGGGGAGAGAGAGAAACACGGTGAGAGAGAGAGACACGGGGGGGAGAGAGAGAGACACGGGGGGGAGAGAGAGAGACACGGCTGGGTCTGAGAGAGAGAGAGACACGGGGGGGAGAGACACGGGGGGGAGAGACACAGCTGGGTCTGAGAGAGAGAGAGACACGTGGTGTGAGAGACATGTGGTGTGAGAGAGAGACACGGGGAGAGACACGGGGAGAGAGAGAGAGACACGGTGAGAGAGAGACACGGGGGGGAGAGAGAGAGACACGGCTGGGTCTGAGAGAGAGATAGAGACACGGTGAGAGAGGCACGGGGAGAGACACGGGGAGAGACACGGGGAGAGAGAGACACGGGGAGAGAGAGACACGGGGAGAGAGAGAGACATGGCTGGGTCTGAGAGAGAGACACGGGGAGAGACACGGGGAGAGAGAGAGACATGGGGAGAGACACGGGGAGAGAGACGGGGAGAGAGAGACACGTGGGGGGAGAGAGACACGGCTGGGTGAGAGAGAGACACGGGGAGAGAGACACGGGGAGAGAGAGACACGGCTGGGTGAGAGAGAGACACGGGGAGAGAGACACGGGGAGAGAGAGAGAGAGACATGGTGAGAGACACGGGGAGAGAGAGACACGGCTGCGTGAGAGAGAGAGACACGGTGAGAGAGACACATGGGGAGAGAGAGACACGGTGAGAGACACGGGGAGAGAGAGACACGTGGGGGGAGAGAGACACGGCTGGGTGAGAGAGAGACACGGGGGGAGAGAGAGACACGGGGGGGAGAGAGATACGGCTGGGTGAGAGAGAGACACGGGGGGGAGAGAGACACGGTGAGAGAGAGAGACACGGGGAGAGCGAAACGGGGGGTAGAGACACGGGGAGAGACACGGGGAGAGAGAGACACGGCTGGGTGAGAGAGAGACACGGGGAGAGACACGGGGAGAGAGAGACACGGCTGGGTGAGAGAGAGACACGGTGAGAGAGAGAGAGACACGGGGAGAGAGAGAGACACGGGGAGAGAGAGACACGGGGAGAGAGAGACACGGGGAGAGAGAGACACGGGAAGAGAGAGACACGGGGAGAGACACAGAGAGACACGGGGAGAGACACAGAGAGAGACACGGGGAGATAGACGGTGAGATAGAGACACGGTGAGATAGAGACACGGTGGGAGACACGGGGAGAGAAAGAGACACGGGGGGAGAGAGACACGGGGGGAGAGAGACACGGGGGGAGAGAGAGACACGGGGGGAGAGAGAGACACTGGGGGAGAGAGAGACACGGT
Organism: Petromyzon marinus; assembly: GCF_048934315.1. NCBI lineage: Eukaryota > Metazoa > Chordata > Hyperoartia > Petromyzontiformes > Petromyzontidae > Petromyzon > Petromyzon marinus. Next base: position 634,926 of record NW_027422619.1, read on the forward strand.
GAGATAGAGACACGGGGGGAGAGACACGGGGAGAGAGAGACACGGGGAGAGACACAGAGAGAGAGAGACACGGGGAGAGGGACACGGGGAGAGAAAGAGACACGGGGAGAGAGACACGGGGAGAGACACGGGGAGAGAAAGAGACACAGGGAGAGAGAGAAACGGGGAGAGACACGGGGAGAGAGAGACACGGGGAGAGACACGGGGAGAGAGAGACACGGGGAGAGACACGGGGAGAGAAAGAGACATGGCGAGAGACACAGAGAGAGAGACACAGAGAGAGAGACATGGGGAGAGAGAGACACGGGGAGAGACACGAGGAGAGAGACACGATGAGAGGCATGGTGAGAGAGAGACACGGGGAGAGAGAGACACGGGGAGAGAGAGACGGTGAGAGAGAGACGGTGAGAGAGAGACACGGGGAGAGAGACACGAGGAAAGAGACACGAGAGAGAGACACAGGGGGAGAGACGCGGGGAGAGACACGGGGAGAGACACGGGGAGAGAGAGACACGGGGACACACACGGGGAGAGAGAGAGACGGGGGGAGAGACACGGGGAGAGAGAGAGACGGGGGGAGAGACACGGGGAGAGAGAGACATGGGGGGAGAGAGAGACACGGGGGGAGAGAGACACGGGGAGAGACACGGGGAGAGAGACACGGGGAGAGAGAGAGACACGGGGAGAGACACGGGGAGAGAGACACGGGGAGAGAGAGAGACACGGGGAGAGAGACACGGGGGGAGAGAGACACGGGGAGAGAGAGAGACACGGGGAGAGAGACAGAGAGAAACACGGGGAGAGAGACACGGGGAGAGAGACAGAAAGACACACAGAGAGACACACACAGAGAGAGACACACACAGAGAGAGAGACACACAGAGAGAGACACACAGAAACACACACACAGAGAGAGACACACACACACACACACAGAGACACAGAGAGAGACACACTCAGAGACACAGAGAGACACACACAAAGACAAACACAAAGACAGACACACAGAGAGACACACAGAGAGACACACAGAGAGACACACACAGAGACACAGAGAGACACACACAAAGACACACACACAGAGAGACACACAGAGACACAGGGAGACACAGAGAGAGAGACACAGAGAGAGAGAGACACACAGTGAGACACACAGAGACACAGAGAGAGACACACAGAGCCACAAACACAGTGAGACACACACAGAGACACAGAGAGACACACACAAAGACACACACAGTGAGACACAGAGAGACACACAGAGACACACACACAGTGAAACACACACAGAGACACAGAGAGACACACAGAGAGAGAGACACACAGAGACACACACAAAAACACACACGGTGAGACACACACAGAGACACACACAGAGAGACACAGAGACACACACACAGAGAGACACACACAGAGACACAAAGTGAGACACACACAGAGAGACACACACAGAGAGACACAGAGACACACACACAGAGAGACACTGTGTGTGTGTCTCTCTGTGTGTGAGCCACACACAGAGAGACACACACAAAGACACACACACAGTGAGACACACACAGAGACACAGAGAGACACACACAGAGACACACACAGAGAGACACACACAAAGACACAGAGAGACACACAGAGATAAGACACGCAAATACACACAAAGACACACAGTGAGACACACACAGAGACACAGAGAGACACACACAGAGACACGTGGTGAGACACGTGGTGTGAGAGACACGTGGTGTGTGAGAGAGACACGTGGTGTGTGAGAGAGACACGTGGTGTGTGAGACACGTGGTGTGTGAGAGAGACACGTGGTGTGTGTGAGACACGTGGTGTGTGAGAGAGACACGTGGTGTGTGAGAGAGACACGTGGTGTGAGACACACGTGGTGTGTGAGACACGTGGTGTGTGTGAGACACGTGGTGTGTGAGAGAGACACGTGGTGTGAGAGAGAGACACGTGGTGTGAGAGAGAGACACGTGGTGTGAGAGACACGTGGTGTGAGAGAGAGACACGTGGTGTGAGAGACACGTGGTGTGAGAGACACGTGGTGTGAGAGACACGTGGTGTGAGAGACACGTGGTGTGAGAGACACGTGGTGTGTGAGAGAGACATGTGGTGTGAGAGACACGTGGTGTGAGAGACACGTGGTGTGTGAGAGACACGTGGTGTGAGAGACACGTGGTGTGAGAGACAGGTGGTGTGTGACACGTGGTGTGAGAGACACGTGGTGTGAGAGAGAGACACGTGGTGTGAGAGACACGTGGTGTGTGAGACACGTGGTGTGTGAGAGAGACACGTGGTGTGAGAGACACGTGGTGTGAGACACACGTGGTGTGAGAGACACGTGGTGTGAGAGAGACACGTGGTGTGTGAGAGAGACACGTGGTGTGTGAGAGAGACACGTGGTGTGTGAGAGAGACACGTGGTGTGAGAGAGACACGTGGTGTGAGAGAGACACGTGGTGTGAGAGAGACACGTGGTGTGTGAGACACGTGGTGTGAGAGACACGTGGTGTGAGAGACACGTGGTGTGAGAGACACGTGGTGTGTGAGACGCGTGGTGTGTGAGACACGTGGTGTGAGAGACACGTGGTGAGAGAGACACGTGGTGTGAGAGAGAGACACGTGGTGTGTGAGACACGTGGTGTGAGAGACACGTGGTGTGTGAGAGACACGTGGTGTGTGAGAGAGACACGTGGTGTGTGAGACACGTGGTGTGAGAGAGAGACACGTGGTGTGTGAGAGACACGTGGTGTGAGAGACACGTGGTGTGAGAGACACGTGGTGTGTGAGACACGTGGTGTGAGAGACACGTGGTGTGAGAGACACGTGGTGTGAGAGACACGTGGTGAGTGAGAGAGACACGTGGTGTGTGAGACAGGTGGTGTGTGTGAGACACGTGGTGTGAGAGACACGTGGTGTGAGAGACACGTGGTGTGTGAGACACGTGGTGTGTGAGACACGTGGTGTGAGAGACACGTGGTGAGTGAGAGAGACACGTGGTGTGTGAGAGACACGTGGTGTGAGAGAGAGACACGTGGTGTGTGAGAGACACGTGGTGTGTGAGACACGTGGTGTGAGAGACACGTGGTGTGTGAGAGAGACACGTGGTGTGTGAGAGAGACACGTGGTGTGTGAGAGACACGTGGTGTGTGAGAGACACGTGGTGTGAGAGACACGTGGTGTGTGAGACACGTGGTGTGTGAGACACGTGGTGTGTGAGACACGTGGTGTGAGAGAGAGACACGTGGTGTGAGAGAGAGACACGTGGTGTGTGAGAGAGACACGTGGTGTGTGAGAGAGACACGTGGTGTGTGAGACGCGTGGTCAGAGAGACACGTGGTGTGAGAGAGACACGTGGTGTGAGAGAGACACGTGGTGTGTGAGAGAGACACGTGGTGTGTGAGACGCGTGGTCAGAGAGACACGTGGTGTGAGAGAGACACGTGGTGTGAGAGAGACACGTGGTGTGTGAGAGAGACACGTGGTGTGTGAGAGAGACACGTGGTGTGTGAGAGAGACACGTGGTGTGTGAGAGAGACACGTGGTGTGTGAGACACGTGGTGTGAGAGACACGTGGTGTGAGAGACACGTGGTGTGAGAGACGCGTGGTGAGAGAGACACGTGGTGTGAGAGAGACACGTGGTGTGTGAGAGAGACACGTGGTGTGTGAGAGAGACACGTGGTGTGTGAGAGACACGTGGTGTGAGAGAGACACGTGGTGTGTGAGAGAGACACGTGGTGTGTGTGTGAGACACGTGGTGTGAGAGAGAGACACGTGGTGTGAGAGAGACACGTGGTGTGAGAGAGACACGTGGTGTGAGAGAGAGACACGTGGTGTGTGAGAGAGACACGTGGTGTGAGAGAGAGACACGTGGTGTGTGAGACACGTGGCGTGTGAGACACGTGGTGTGAGAGACACGTGGTGTGAGAGACACGTGGTGTGTGAGAGAGACACGTGGTGTGAGAGACACGTGGTGTGAGAGAGAGACACGTGGTGTGAGAGAGACACGTGGTGTGAGAGACACGTGGTGTGTGAGAGAGACACGTGGTGTGAGAGACACGTGGTGTGAGAGAGAGACACGTGGTGTGTGAGACACGTGGCGTGAGAGAGAGACACGTGGTGTGAGAGAGAGACACGTGGTGTGAGAGAGAGACACGTGGTGTGTGAGACACGTGGCGTGAGAGACACGTGGTGTGAGAGACACGTGGTGTGAGAGACACGTGGCCTGAGAGACACGTGGTGTGTGAGACACGTGGTGTGTGAGAGAGACACGTGGTGTGAGAGACACGTGGTGTGTGAGACACGTGGTGAGACACGTGGTGTGAGAGACACGTGGTGTGTGAGAGAGACACGTGGTGTGAGAGAGAGACACGTGGTGTGTGAGAGAGACACGTGGTGTGTGAGAGAGACACGTGGTGTGTGAGAGAGACACGTGGTGTGAGAGACACGTGGTGTGAGAGACACGTGGCGTGAGAGACACGTGGTGTGAGAGACACGTGGTGTGTGAGAGACACGTGGTGTGAGAGAGAGACACGTGGTGTGTGAGAGAGACACGTGGTGTGAGAGACACGTGGTGTGAGAGACACGTGGTGTGAGAGACACGTGGTGTGAGAGACACGTGGCCTGAGAGACACGTGGTGTGAGAGACACGTGGTGTGTGAGAGACACGTGGTGTGAGAGACACGTGGTGTGAGAGAGAGACACGTGGTGTGTGAGACACGTGGCGTGAGAGACACGTGGTGTGAGAGACACGTGGTGTGAGAGACACGTGGCCTGAGAGACACGTGGTGTGAGAGACACGTGGTGTGTGAGAGAGACACGTGGTGTGTGAGAGACACGTGGTGTGAGAGACACGTGGCGTGAGAGACACGTGGTGTGAGAGACACGTGGTGTGTGAGAGACACGTGGTGTGAGAGAGAGACACGTGGTGTGTGAGACACGTGGCGTGAGAGACACGTGGTGTATGATAGAGACATGTGGTGTGAGAGACACGTGGTGTGAGAGACACGTGGTGTGAGAGACACGTGGTGTGAGAGACACGTGGTGTGAGAGAGAGACACGTGGTGTGAGAGACACGTGGTGTGTGAGACACGTGGTGTGAGAGACACGTGGTGTGTGAGACACGTGGTGTGAGAGACACGTGGTGTGTGAGAGAGACACGTGGTGTGTGAGACACGTGGTGTGAGAGACACGTGGTGTGAGAGACACGTGGTGTGTGAGACACGTGGTGTGAGACACGTGGTGTGAGACACGTGGTGAGAGTGACACGTGGTGAGAGTGACACGTGGTGAGTGAGACACGTGGTGTGTGTGAGACGTGGTGTGTGAGAGAGACACGTGGTGAGTGAGACACGTGGTGAGTGAGACACGTGGTGGGTGAGACACGTGGTGTGAGACACGTGGTGTGAGACACGTGGTGTGTGAGACACGTGGTGTGTGAGACACGTGGTGTGTGAGACACGTGGTGTGTGAGACACGTGGTGTGTGAGACACGTGGTGTGTGAGACACGTGGTGTGTGAGACACGTGGTGTGTGAGACACGTGGTGTGTGAGACACGTGGTGTGTGAGACACGTGGTGTGTGAGAGAGACACGTGGTGTGTGAGAGAGACACGTGGTGTGTGAGAGAGACACGTGGTGTGTGAGACACGTGGTGTGTGAGACACGTGGTGTGTGAGTCAAGGTGGTGTGAGAGAGAGACACGTGGTGTGAGAGAGAGACACGTGGTGTGAGAGAGAGACACGTGGTGTGTGAGAGAGACACGTGGTGTGTGAGACACGTGGTGTGTGAGACACGTGGTGTGAGAGACACGTGGTGTGTGAGACACGTGGTGTGAGAGAGAGACACGTGGTGTGTGAGAGAGACACGTGGTGTGTGAGAGAGACACGTGGTGTGTGAGACACGTGGTGTGTGAGACACGTGGTGTGAGAGACACGTGGTGTGTGAGACACGTGGTGTGAGAGAGAGACACGTGGTGTGAGAGAGAGACACGTGGTGTGACACGCGGTGTGACACGTGGTGTGACACGCGGTGAGACACGCGGTGTGACACGTGGTGTGACACGCGGTGTGACACGTGGTGTGACACGCGGTGTGACACGTGGTGTGACACGTGGTGTGAGACACGCGGTGTGACACGCGGTGTGACACGTGGTGTGACACGTGGTGTGACACGTGGTGTGACACGCGGTGAGACACGTGGTGTGACACGCGGTGTGACACGCGGTGTGACACGCGGTGAGACACGCGGTGAGACACGTGGTGTGACACGCGGTGTGACACGTGGTGTGACACGCGGTGTGACACGTGGTGTGAGACACGCGGTGTGACACGTGGTGTGAGACACGCGGTGTGACACGTGGTGTGACACGCGGTGTGACACGTGGTGAGACACGTGGTGTGACACGCGGTGTGACACGTGGTGTGACACGCGGTGTGACACGCGGTGTGACACGTGGTGTGACACGTGGTGTGACACGCGGTGAGACACGTGGTGTGACACGTGGTGAGACACGTGGTGTGACACGCGGTGAGACACGTGGTGTGACACGCGGTGTGACACGTGGTGTGACACGTGGTGTGACACGTGGTGTGACACGCGGTGAGACACGCGGTGAGACACGCGGTGTGACACGTGGTGTGACACGTGGTGTGACACGTGGTGTGACACGCGGTGAGACACGTGGTGTGACACGCGGTGTGACACGTGGTGTGACACGCGGTGAGACACGTGGTGTGACACGCGGTGTGACACGTGGTGTGAGACACGCGGTGTGACACGCGGTGTGACACGTGGTGTGACACGTGGTGTGACACGCGGTGAGACACGTGGTGTGACACGTGGTGTGACACGCGGTGTGACACGCGGTGTGACACGCGGTGTGACACGTGGTGTGACACGCGGTGTGACACGCGGTGTGACACGCGGTGTGACACGCGGTGAGACACGCGGTGTGACACGTGGTGTGACACGTGGTGTGACACGTGGTGTGAGACACGCGGTGTGAGACGTGGTGTGATACGCGGTGTGACACGTGGTGTGACACGTGGTGTGACACGTGGTGTGACACGCGGTGTGACACGTGGTGTGAGAGACACGTGGTGTGACACGTGGTGTGACACGTGGTGTGACACGTGGTGTGACACGCGGTGTGACACGTGGTGTGAGAGACACGTGGTGTGACACGTGGTGTGACACGTGGTGTGACACGTGGTGTGACACGCGGTGTGACACGTGGTGTGACACGTGGTGTGACACGTGGTGTGACACGCGGTGTGACACGCGGTGTGACACGCGGTTTGACACGCGGTGTGACACGCGGTGTGACACGTGGTGTGACACGCGGTGTGACACGTGGTGTGACACGTGGTGTGACACGCGGTGTGACACGTGGTGTGACACGTGGTGTGACACGTGGTGTGACACGCGGTGTGACACGCGGTGTGACACGTGGTGTGACACGTGGTGTGAGTGACACGTGGTGTGACACGCGGTGTGATACGCGGTGTGACACGTGGTGTGAGAGACACGTGGTGTGACACGTGGTGTGAGAGACACGTGGTGTGACACGTGGTGTGACACGTGGTGTGACACGCGGTGTGACACGTGGTGTGACACGTGGTGTGACACGCGGTGTGACACGCGGTGTGACACGTGGTGTGACACGTGGTGTGACACGTGGTGTGACACGTGGTGTGAGTGAATCACCGTGGGGGGCTGCTGTGCTGCTGGTCGCTGGCCGCTCGGCTTCGTGGACACAACCTGGGCACAGCGCAGGGGGGTCACGTGGGGGGTGAGGTCACGTGGGGGGTGAGGTCACGTGGGGGGGGGGGTGGGACATGTGGGGGGGGGAGTCACGTGGGGGCGGGGAAGGTGAGGGAGTGAGGGATTAATCACGTGGGGTGGGGGGATGTGGGGGTGGTCACGTGGGTAGGGGGGTGTGGAGGAGGGGGGTGATCACGTGGGGTGGGGAGGATGTGGGAGGGTCACGTGGGGGGGGGGATGTGGGGGGGGTTAATCACGTGGGGTAGGGGGGGTGTGGGAGGGTCACGTGGGTAAGGGGGGATGTGGGGGGGGGTTAATCACGTGGGGTAGGGGGGTGTGGGAGGGTCACGTGGGTAAGGGGGGATGTGGGGGGGGGTTAATCACATGGGGTAGGGGGGGTGTGGGAGGGTCACGTGGGTAAGGGGGGATGTGGGGGGGGTTAATCACGTGGGGTAGGGGGGTGTGGAGGGGCGTAACCACGTGGGGTGGGTAGGATGTGGGGGGGTGGTCACGTGGGGTGTGTAGGATGTGGGGGGGGGGGTTAAATCACGTGGGGGGGGTCACGTGTGCAGGCCGTCACGTGACCGGGGCCTGCACCACTCCGCTCACGGAGGGGGAGCGAGGCCCGTAGCCCGAAACGTCGCCCGTTGTCACAGATACAAAGCTCCCCCGTGTAGCCTTCAACAGAGGGCTACACGGGTCAAGTAATGTTCATAGCGAGCAGCAACAGACCCATAGACACCCATAGAGACCCATAGACACTCAGACACCCATAGAGACCCATAGACACTCATAGACACTCTTAGACACTCATAGAGACCCATAGACACTCATAGAGACCCATACACACCCATAGAGACCCATAGAGACCCATGGACACTCATAGAGACCCATAGACACATAGACACTCATAGAGACCCATAGAGACCCATGGACACTCAGAGACCCATAGACACTCATAGAGACCCATAGACACTCATAGAGACCCATAGACACCCATAGAGACCCATAGACACTCATAGAGACACATAGACACCCATAGAGACCCATAGACACTCATAGAGACACATAGACACTCATAGAGACCCATAGACACCCAGAGACCCATAGACACTCATAGAGACCCATAGACACTCATAGAGACACAGACACTCACAGAGACCCATAGACACTCAGAGACACTCGTAGAGACCCATAGAGACCCATAGACACTCATAGAGACCCATAGAGACCCATACAGACCCATAGACACATAGACACTCATCATAGACACCCATAGAGACCCATAGACACTCAGAGACCCATAGACACTCATAGAGACCCATAGAGACCCATAGACACTCAGAGACCCATAGACACCCATAGAGACCCATAGACACTCATAGACACTCTTAGACACTCATAGAGACCCATAGACACTCATAGAGACCCATACACACCCATAGAGACCCATAGAGACCCATGGACACTCATAGAGACCCATAGACACATAGACACTCATAGAGACCCATAGAGACCCATGGACACTCATAGAGACCCATAGACACTCATAGAGACCCATAGACACTCATAGAGACCCATAGACACCCATAGAGACCCATAGACACTCATAGAGACACATAGACACCCATAGAGACCCATAGACACTCATAGAGACACATAGACACTCATAGAGACCCATAGACACCCAGAGACCCATAGACACTCATAGAGACCCATAGACACTCATAGAGACACATAGACACTCACAGAGACCCATAGACACTCAGAGACACTCGTAGAGACCCATAGACACTCATAGAGACACAGACACTCACAGAGACCCATAGACACTCAGAGACACTCATAGAGACCCATAGAGACCCATACAGACCCATAGACACATAGACACTCATCATAGACACCCATAGAGACCCATAGAGACCCATAGACACTCAGAGACCCATAGACACCCATAGAGACCCATAGACACTCATAGACACTCTTAGACACTCATAGAGACACAAAGACACTCATAGACACTCATAGAGACCCATAGACACTCATAGAGACCCATACACACCCATAGAGACCCATAGAGACCCATGGACACTCATAGAGACCCATAGACACTCATAGAGACCCATAGAGACCCATGGACACTCATAGAGACCCATAGACACTCATAGAGACCCATAGACACTCATAGAGACCCATAGACACCCATAGAGACCCATAGACACATAGACACTCATAGAGACCCATAGACACTCATAGACACTCATAGAGACCCATAGACACTCATAGACACTCATAGAGACCCATAGATACTCATAGACCCATAGACACTCATAGAGACACAAAGACACTCATAGACACATAGACACTCATAGAGACCCATAGAGACCCATAGACACTCATAGAGACACATAGACACTCATAGAGACCCATAGACACCCATAGAGACCCATAGACACTCATAGAGACCCATAGACACTCATAGAGACACAGACACTCACAGAGACCCATAGACACTCAGAGACACTCGTAGAGACCCATAGAGACACATAGACACTCATAGAGACCCATAGAGACCCATAGACACTCATAGACACCCATAGACACTCAGAGACCCATAGAGACCAATAGACACTCAGACACTAATAGAGACCCATAGACACTCATACACACATAGACACTCATAGAGACCCATAGACACCCATAGAGACCCATAGACACATAGACACTCAGAGACCCATAGACACTCATAGAGACCCATAGAGACCCATAGACACTCATAGACACTCTTAGACACTCATAGAGACCCATAGACACTCATAGACCCATAGACACTCATAGAGACCCATAGACACTCATAGACACTCATAGACACCCATAGACACTCATAGAGACCCATAGACACTCATAGAGACCCATAGACACTCATAGACCCATAGACACTCATAGAGACACAAAGATACTCATAGACACATAGACACTCATAGAGACCCATAGAGACCCATAGACACTAATAGAGACCCATAGACACTCAGAGACCCATAGACACCCATAGAGACCCATAGAGACCCATAGACACTCATAGAGACCCATAGAGACACATATACACTCATAGAGACCCATAGACACTCATAGACACCCATAGAGACCCATAGACACATAGACACTCAAAGAGACCCATAGACACTCATAGAGACCCATAGAGACACAGACACCCATAGAGACCCATAGAGATACATAGACACTCATAGAGACCCATAGAGACACATAGACACTCATAGAGACCCATAGACACGCATAGAAACCCATAGACACTCAGAGACCCATAGACACTCATAGACACCCATAGAGACCCATAGACACATAGACACTCAAAGAGACCCATAGACACTCATAGACCCATAGACACTCATAGAGACCCATAGACACTCATAGAGACACATAGACACTCACAGAGACCCATAGACACTCAGAGACCCATATACACTCATAGAGACACATAGACACTCATAGAGACACATAGACACTCATAGAGACCCATAGACACTCATAGGGACCCATAGACACTCACAGAGACCCATAGACACTCATAGACACATAGACACTCATAGAGACACATAGACACTCACAGAGAACCATAGACACTCACAGAGACCCATAGACACTCATAGAGACACATAGACACTCAGAGACACATATACACTCATAGAGACACATAGACACTCACAGAGACCCATAGACACTCAGAGACACATAGACACTCATAGACACATAGACACTCATAGAGACCCATAGACACTCATAGAGACCCATAGACACTGACACTCATAGACACTCATAGACACTCATAGAGACACATAGACACTCACAGAGACACATAGACACTCATAGAGACCCATAGACACTCATAGAGACCCATAGACACTCAGAGACCCATAGACACTCATAGACACAGACACTCACAGAGACCCATAGACACTCATAGACACATAGACACTAATAGAGACCCATAGACACTCATAGACACATAGAAACTCATAGAAACCCATAGACACTCAGAGACCCATAGACACTCATAGAGACCCATAGACACTCACAGAGACACATAGACACTCATAGAGACCCATAGACACTCATAGAGACCCATAGACACTCATAGACACTAGACACTCAGAGACCCATAGACACTCATAGACACTCATAGAGACCCATAGACACTCATAGAGACCCATAGACACTCATAGAGACCCATAGACACTCAGAGACACATAGACACTCATAGAGACCCATAGACACTCATAGAGACCCAAAGACACTCATAGAGACCCATAGACACTCATAGACACTCATAGAGACCCATAGACACTCATAGACACTAGACACTCAGAGACCCATAGACACTCATAGACACTCATAGAGACCCATAGACACTCATAGAGACCCATAGACACTCAGAGACACATAGACACTCATAGAGACCCATAGACACTCATAGAGACCCATAGACTCGTAATTAGTGTTAGAGTGTGTTAGTGTGAGTTAGTTACTGTTAATGTTAGTGTGTTACAGTGTGTTAGTGTGCTCGAGTTAGTTAGTGTTAATGTTAGCGAGTGTGTTAGTGTGTTAGAGTGTGTTAGTTAGTGAGTGTTAGTTAGTGTTAGTTAGTGAGTGTTAGTTTGTTAGTGTTAGTTAGTGAGTGTTAGTTAGTGAGTGTTAGTTAGTTAGTGTTAGTTTGTTAGTGTTAATGTGTTAATGTGTTACAGTGTGTTAGTGTGCTCGAGTTAGTTAGTGTTAATGTTAGCGAGTGTGTTAGTGTGTTAGAGTGTGTTAGTTAGTGAGTGTTAGTTTAATAGTGTTAGTTTGTTAGTGTTAATGTGTTAAAGTGTTAGAGCGTTATTAAGCCTGGTTCCTCACCTCCAGCAGTTGAGGAATCGGCGTCACGTGACTCGGAGACGGCGTCCCGTGACTTGGGCGCTCTTTGCACAAGGCCCCGCCCACACGCTCCTTATATGGCCGCGGCTCATTGGCATAGACACGCCCACCCCACCGTCATTGTGTGGGAGGTTCATTGGCATAGACACGCCCATACCTCACCCCCGTCCGATGTGCGGGTCTCATTAACATAGACACGCCCATACCCCAACACTGTCTGTTGAGCGTGCTGCTCATTAACATAGACACGCCCACCCACACCCCGTTCGTTGTGCGTACGGATCATTAACATAGACACGCCCACATCCCTCAACTTGTATGGGCACATGATCTGAGTAACAGACACTCCCATTACCCCCCCTGTTCGTGGTGTGGACGGTTCATTAACATAAACACGCCCACACTGTTCTTTGCACGAGCCTCATTAACATAGACACACCCACCCCGTGTGTTATGCCCACGGCTCAACATAGACACGCCCACCTCCACTCCGTCCGTTGAGCGTACGGCTCATTAACATAGACACGCCCACATCCCTCCACTTGGATGGGCACGTGGTCTGATAAACACACTCCCATCCCCACCCATTCGTGGTGTAGACGGCTCATTAACATAAACACGCCCACAGTTCTTTGAACAAGCACATGCTTCATTAACATAGACACGCCCACCCCGTGTGTTATGCCCACGGTTCATTAACATAGACACGCCCACACCCCCACCCCCATATATGGAAAAATCTGAAGATTTATCACGGACGTTCAGTACGGTGGCCACTGGGACATGTCTGTGGGTCTCTGTGTGTGTCTGTGGGTCTCTGTGTGTGTCTGTGTGTGTCTTTGGGTCTCTGTGTGTGTCTGTGGGTCTCTGTGTGAGTCTGTGGGTCTCTGTGTGTGTCTGTGGGTCTCTGTGTGTGTCTGTGGCTCTCTGTGTGTGTCTGTGGGTCTCTGTGTGTGTCTGTGGGTCTTTGCGTGAGTCTGTGGGTCTCTGTGTGTGTTTGTGGGTCTCTGTGTGTGTCTGTAGGTCTCTGTGTGTCTGTGAGTCTCTGTGTGTGTATGTGGGTCTCTGTGTGTGTTTGTGGGTCTCTGTGTGTGTCTGTAGGTCTCTGTGTGTCTGTGAGTCTCTGTGTGTGTCTGTGGGTCTCTGTGTGTGTCTATGGGTCTCTGTGTGTGTCTGTGTGTGTCTTTGGGTCTCTTTGTGTGTCTGTGTGTCTTTGTGTGTGTCTGTGGGTCTCTGTGGGTCTCTGTATGAGTCTGTGGGTCTCTGTGTGTGTCTGTGGGTCTCTGTGGGTCTCTGTGTGTCTCTGTGTGTGTCTGTGGGTCTCTGTGTGTGTCTGTGGCTCTCTGTGGGTCTCTGTGTGTCTCTGTGTGTGTCTGTGAGTCTCTGTGTGTGTCTGTGGGTCTCTGTGGGTCTCTGTGTGTCTCTGTGTGTGTCTGTGGGTCTCTGTGTGTGTCTGTGGGTCTCTGTGTGTGTCTGTGGCTCTCTGTGTGTGTCTGTGGGTCTCTGTGTGTGTCTGTGGCTCTCTGTGTGTGTCTGTGGGTTTCTGTGTGTGTCTGTGGGTCTCTGCGTGAGTCTGTGGGTCTCTGTGTGTGTCTGTGGGTCTCTGTGGGTCTCTGTGTGTCTCTGTGTGTGTCTGTGGGTCTCTGTGTGTGTCTGTGGCTCTCTGTGTGTGTCTGTGGGTCTCTGTGGGTCTCTGTGGGTCTCTGCGTGTGTCTGTGGGTCTCTGTGTGTATCTGTGGGTCTCTGTGTGTGTCTGTAGGTCTCTGTGTGTGTCTGTGGGTCTCTGTGTGTCTGTGAGTCTCTGTGTATGTCTATGGGTCTGTGTGTGTGTCTGTGGGTTTGTGTGTGTCTGTGGGTCTCTGTGTGTGTCTGTGGGTCTCTGTGTGTGTCTGTGTGTGTCTGTGGGTCTCTGTGTGTCTGTGGGTCTCTGTGTCTCTGTGTGTGTCTGTAGGCCTATTTGTGTGTCTGTGTGTCTCTGTGTGTGTCTGTGAGTCTCTGTGTGTGTTTGTGGGTCTCTGTGTGTGTCTGTGAGTCTCTGTGTGTTTGTGGGTCTCTCTGTGTGTCTGTGGGTCTGTGTGAGTCTGTGGGTCTCTGTGTGTGTCTGTGGGTCTCTGTGTCTCTGTGTGTGTCTGTAGGCCTATTTGTGTGTCTGTGTGTCTCTGTGTGTGTCTGTGAGTCTCTGTGTGTGTTTGTGGGTCTCTGTGTGTGTCTGTGAGTCTCTGTGTGTTTGTGGGTCTCTCTGTGTGTCTGTGGGTCTCTGTGTGTCTGTGAGTCTCTGTGTGTGTCTGTGTGTGTATGTGGGTCTCTGTGTGTTTGTGGGTCTCTGTGTATCCGTGAGTCTCTGTGTGTCTGTGAGTCTCTGTGTGTGTATGTGGGTCTCTGTGTGTGTCTGTGGGTCTCTGTGTGTGTCTGTGTGTGTATGTGGGTCTCTGTGTGTGTCTGTGGGTCTCTGTGTGTGTCTGTGTGTGTATGTGGGTCTCTGTGTGTCTGTGGGTCTCTGTGTGTGTCTGTGGGTCTCTGTGTGTATCTTTGTGTCTCTGTGGGTCTCTGTGTGTGTCTGTGGGTCTCTGTGTGTGTCTGTGGGTCTCTGTGTGTGTCTGTGGATCTCTATGTGTGTCTGTGGGTCTCTGTGTGTGTCTGTAGATCTCTGTGTGTGTCTGTGGGTCTCTGTGTGTGTCTGTGGATCTCTGTGTGTGTCTGTGGGTCTCTGTGTGTGTCTGTAGGTCTCTGTGTGTGTCTGTGAGTCTCTGTGTGTGTATGTGGGTCTCTGTGTGTGTCTGTGGGTCTCTGTGTGTGTCTGTGTGTGTTTGTGTGTGTCTGTGGGTCTCTGTGGGTCTCTGTGTGTGTCTGTGGGTCTCTGTGTGTGTCTGTGGGTCTCTGTGTGTGTCTGTGGGTCTCTGTGTGTGTCTGTGGGGCTCTGTGTGTGTCTGTGGGTCTCTGTGTGTGTTTGTGGGTCTCTGTGTGTGTCTGTGGGTCTCTGTATGTGTCTGTGGGTCTCTGTGTGTGTCTGTCTCTGTGTATGTGTCTGTGGGTCTCTGTGTGTCTGTGTGTGTGTCTGTGGGTTTGTGTGTGCATCGGTGGGTCTCTGTGTGTCTGTTTGTGTCTGTGGGTCTCTGTGTGTGTATGTGGGTCTGTGTGTGTGTGTCTGTGGGTCTCTGTATGTGTCTGTGGGTCTCTGTGTGTGTCTGTCTCTGTGTATGTGTCTGTGGGTCTCTGTGTGAGTCTGTGGGTCTCTGTGTGTGTCTGTGGGTCTCTGTGTGTCTGTGAGTCTCTGTGTGTGTATGTGGGTCTCTGTGTGTGTCTGTGTGTCTTTGTGTGTGTCTGTGGGTCTCTGTGGGTCTCTGTGTGTCTCTGTGTGTGTCTGTGGATCTCTGTGTGTGTCTGTGGCTCTCTGTGTGTGTCTGTGGGTCTCTGTGTGTGTCTGTGGCTCTCTGTGTGTGTCTGTGGGTCTCTGTGTGTGTCTGTGGGTCTCTGCGTGAGTCTGTGGGTCTCTGTGTGTGTTTGTGGGTCTCTGTGTGTGTCTGTAGGTCTCTGTGTGTCTGTGAGTCTCTGTGTGTGTATGTGGGTCTCTGTGTGTGTCTGTGGGTCTCTGTGTGTGTATGTGGGTCTCTGTGTGTGTCTGTGGGTCTCTGTGTGTGTCTGTAGGTCTCTGTGTGTGTCTGTGGGTCTCTGTGGGTCTCTGTGTGTCTCTGTGTGTGTCTGTGGGTCTCTGTGTGTGTCTGTGGCTCTCTGTGGGTCTCTGTGTGTCTCTGTGTGTGTCTGTGAGTCTCTGTGTGTGTATGTGGGTCTCTGTGTGTGTCTGTGTGTCTCTGTGTGTGTCTGTGGGTCTCTGTGGGTCTCTGTGTGTCTCTGTGTGTGTCTGTGGGTCTCTGTGTGTGTCTGTGGCTCTCTGTGTGTGTCTGTGGGTCTCTGTGTGTGTCTGTGGCTCTCTGTGTGTGTCTGTGGGTTTCTGTGTGTGTCTGTGGGTCTCTGCGTGAGTCTGTGGGTCTCTGTGTGTGTCTGTGGGTCTCTGTGGGTCTCTGTGTGTCTCTGTGTGTGTCTGTGGGTCTCTGTGTGTGTCTGTGGCTCTCTGTGTGTGTCTGTGGGTCTCTGTGTGTGTCTGTGGCTCTCTGTGTGTGTCTGTGGGTCTCTGTGTGTGTCTGTGGGTCTCTGTGTGTGTATGTGGGTCTCTGTGTGTCTGTGAGTCTCTGTGTATGTCTATGGGTCTGTGTGTGTGTCTGTGGGTTTGTGTGTGTCTGTGGGTCTGTGTGTGTCTGTGGGTCTCTGTGTGTCTGTGGGTCTCTGTGGGTCTCTGTGTCTCTGTGTGTGTCTGTAGGCCTATTTGTGTGTCTGTGTGTCTCTGTGTGTGTCTGTGAGTCTCTGTGTGTGTTTGTGGGTCTCTGTGTGTGTGACCGTGAGTCTCTGTGTGTCTGTGAGTCTCTGTGTGTGTCTGTGGGTCTGTGTGTGTGTCTGTGTGTCTCTGTGTGTGTCTGTGGGTCTCTGTGTGTTTGTGGGTCTCTGTGTGTGTCTGTGGGTCTGTGTGTGTCTGTGAGTCTCTGTGTGTGTCTGTGAGTCTCTGTGTGTTTGTGGGTCTCTGTGTATCCGTGAGTCTCTGTGTGTCTGTGAGTCTCTGTGTGTGTATGTGTGTGTCTGTGGGTCTCTGTGTGTATCTTTGTGTCTCTGTGGGTCTCTGTGTGTGTCTGTGGGTCTCTGTGTGTGTCTGTGGGTCTCTGTGTGTGTCTGTAGGTCTCTGTGTGTGTCTGTGAGTCTCTGTGTGTGTATGTGGGTCTCTGTGTGTGTCTGTGGGTCTCTGTGTGTGTCTGTGTGTGTTTGTGTGTGTCTGTGGGTCTCTGTGGGTCTCTGTGTGTGTCTGTGGGTCTCTGTGTGTGTCTGTGGGTCTCTGTGTGTGTCTGTGGGTCTCTGTGTGTGTCTGTGGGGCTCTGTGTGTGTCTGTGGGTCTCTGTGTGTGTTTGTGGGTCTCTGTGTGTGTCTGTGGGTCTCTGTATGTGTCTGTGGGTCTCTGTGTGTGTCTGTCTCTGTGTATGTGTCTGTGGGTCTCTGTGTGTCTGTGTGTCTGTGGGTTTGTGTGTGCATCTGTGGGTCTCTGTGTGTCTGTTTGTGTCTGTGGGTCTCTGTGTGTGTATGTGGGTCTCTGTGTGAGTCTATGGGTCTCTGTGTGTGTCAGTGGGTCTCTGTGTGAGTCTGTGGGTCTCTATGTGTGTCTGTGGGTCTCTGTGTGTGTCTGTGGGTCTCTGTGTGTGTCTGTGTGTGTCTGTGGCTCTCTGTGTGTGTCTGTGGGTCTCTGTATGTGTCTGTGGGTCTCTGTGTGTGTTTGTGGGTCTCTGTGTGTGTCTGTGGGTCTCTGTGTGTGTCTGTGGGTCTGTGTGTGTCTGTGGGTCTCTGTGTGTCTGTGAGTCTCTGTGTGTGTATGTGGGTCTCTGTGTGTGTATGTGGGTCTCTATGTGTGTCTGTGGGTCTCTGTATGAGTCTGTGGGTCTCTGTGTGTGTCTGTGTGTCTCTGTGTGTGTCTGTGGGTCTCTGTGTGTCTGTGAGTCTCTGTGTGTGTATGTGGGTCTCTGTGTGTGTATGTGGGTCTCTATGTGTGTCTGTGGGTCTCTGTATGAGTCTGTGGGTCTCTGTGTGTGTCTGTGGGTCTATGTGTGTGTCTGTGTATCTCTGTGTGTGTCTGTGTCTATGTATCTCTGTGGGTCTCTATGTATCTCTATGGGTCTCTATGTGTCTCTGTGGGTCTCTATTGGTCTCTGTGGGTCTCTATGTATCTGTGGGTCTCTATGTATCTCTGTGGGTCTCTATGTATCTCTGTGGGTCTCTATGTATCTCTGTGGGTCTCTATGTATCTCTGTGGGTCTCTATGGGTCTCTGTGGGTCTCTATGGGTCTCTGTGGGTCTATGTATCTCTGTGGGTCTCTATGTATCTCTATGGGTCTCTATGTATCTCTATGGGTCTCTATGTATCTCTATGGGTCTCTATGTATCTCTATGGGTCTCTATGTATCTCTGTGTGTCTCTATTTATCTCTGTGGGTCTCTATGTATCGCTATGGGTCTCTATGTATCTCTATGGGTCTCTATGTATCTCTATGGGTCTCTATGTATCTCTATGGGTCTCTATGTATCTCTATGGGTCTCTATGTGTCTCTATGGGTCTCTGTGTATCTCTATGTATGTGTGTCTGTGTATCTCTATGGGTCTCTATGTATCTCTATGGGTCTCTATGTATCTCTATGTATGTCTATGTGTCTCTATGTATCTCTATGTGTCTCTATGTATCTCTATGTATCTCTGTGGGTCTCTATGTATCTCTGTGTGTCTCTATGTATCTGTATGTGGTCTACTGGAGGTTCGGGCTGGTCTAGAGACACACACAGACACACACACAGACACACAGACACACATACACAGACACACACAACAACAACAACCGCCATTCGCCACTAAGTGGCGGTGACGTCACCACGACGCTTGTGCCAGGCTATGTGCACCCTGAGGCCACGTGAAGTGTCAAACGCCCGCTGGCAGGTCACGGGGCAGACCCAGGTGCCACGGGTCGACTGACTGAGATGACTGGCTGAGGCACCACCTGTGCTCGTTGTTGTGAGCGTCGCTCCTCCGCCCTCCGTTGTTGTTGGAGGGCGACTGCCTCCAACTGCACAATAGCATCCTTCACGAGCCTCCTCCACAGAGGCCGATCTTGACACCGCTGGTACCAGTCATTGGCACGTCCACTCAGCTCCACGTCCTCCTGTACCGCATCACTCCATCTCTTCTCTAGCCCGTGCCGCGCCCGCTTAGCCCCCTCGATCCGGCCGAACAAAAGCTGTTTCGGCATGCGTTGGCTGGGCATGCGGGCTACATGACCCAGCCATCGCAGCCTTGCCCGCCAGAGGAGCTCACTGATGGGACCTTGCCCAGATCTTTCAAGGATTTGTGAGCTCCTCACACAATCCAGTCTGGTTGAACCCAGGATGGATCGTAGGCAGGCCAGCCTAAATGTTTCTAACCGGCGAAGATGTTCCATTAGGGGGGTCCATGTTTCGCAAGCGTAGAGAAGGGAGGGAATGACCGTGGCCGAGAAGACCTGAAGCTTAGTGCGGAGCGACAGACCAGGTAGCTTCCACACAGCGTTACGCAACCGATGAAAAGATATTGCCGCTCGACTGATTCGGAGTGAGATCTCTGCTGTTAAACTGGAGCCGGTCATAAGCACACTGCCCAGGTATGGGAAACTCTCCACTCTCTCCACAACTGCCCCATCACCGATTGGGAGTTGTGGGGGTGGAGTGTCCGATGGTACAAAATACCCAGGCAGGTGCTTAGTTTTAGTGGGGCTGATGGTAAGGCCCCACCTCTTAGTGGCACGCTCCAGTCTCAGCAGCAGCGTCTCCAACTCCTCCTCTGACTGAGCAGCTATTACCAATCATCAGCATACGTAACGTGGTTGAGCAATAGGGAGCCATCCCTTGACCGCACCCGGGCGTCGATCAGCCTCCCATTATATCTGTACCATATGGAGATTCCCCCGGTACAGCTATTGAAGGCTTCACAAACTACGTGGTCAAAATAGATGTTAAATAATGTGGGAGCCAGAGGACATCCCTGTCGCACCCCAAGGTTAACAGGGAATGGCTCTGACTCCCGGCCACGTAGTTTTACCCGGGCCCGCTCACCATCATGAAGGTCCTTAATGATCGTTAGCAGAGGGTCAGGTACTCCAAAAGCACGAAGAACAACCCAGAGCCCAGGCCTACTGATGGTATCATAGGCCTTGACCAGGTCAATAAAGCAGAGATGTAGGTCTGCTGTAGCAGACGGACAGAAAATATGGCATCTGTGCAGGACCGCCCTTTCCTGAAACCGCATTGGGGCTCCGCAAGCCTCTCCTCAGCGTGCCTGGCAAGGCGATGTTGAATAATCCTTGCCAGGACCTTTCCCGGCACACTGAGTGAGATGCCCCTGTAGTTGTTACAGTCTGTGCGGTCCCCCTTCTTAAAAAGGGGGACCACCAGGGAATCCTTCCAATCCTGCGGAACCCGTCCAGTGGTCCAGACTGTTGTTATGATGTCATATAGGGCAGTCTGTGCACAAACGCCGCCCTCCCTCAGCATTTCGCTTGGGAGATCATCTCTGCCCGCTGCCTTTCCTGGTCTCAGACTCCGGATCGCCTTCAGTACTTCCTCAACAGATGGCACCTCAGCCAGCCACTCACAGGGGGTGACTTCTTCCAATATTTGAGGCACCGCAGCCTCAGCAGGGTCATCCTCACTTTGTGCCACGATGTTTTCCTGGCTGAGGGATTTTCCCTCCTCCAGGACCTCACAGAAATGCTCAGCAAATCTGCAAACCTGTTCCTGGGGGTCAGAGATTGGGTCACCGTTTTTTCCCCTAATGATGGTAATAGGTGTGGCGCTACAGATTAATTTTTTGATGGAGTTAAAGAGATTTGTGATCACGGGCCACTGAGGCAGACTCCATCTCCTCAGCAACCCGCGACCACCACCCATCCTTGCAGCGCCTCACGGCTCTCCGAACCTCCGAGCGAAGGCTGCGGTAAGCCTCCTCATTCTCTGACGTGGGATTCTGTAGCCGATGACAGTGGGCCTGTCGCTTTTTCTAAACCATCCTGAACACCTCCTCCGTCAGCCAGGGTCTCTGGGGAGGTCTGGACCGCGTACCTAAAGCAGCCATTGCAGCTGCATGAGTCACAGTCCTAAACCTCGCCCATTTACCCTCGACATCAGGAGGAGTCGGGGACGATGCCAATCCCAGCCGCAAGCGATGATGAAATTCTCGCTTGTAACTTTCATAAGATAACTGAGACCAGGCCACTTTAGGTTGGAATGGGGTCCTGGGTGTACACACAGACACACACACACAGACACACACACACACAAATAACACACACACACAGAAAACACACACATACACACAGACACACACACACAGTGACACACACAGACACACACACAGACACACACACAGACACACATACACAGATAACACACACACACACACAAACAGTGACACACACAGACACACACACACAGTGACACACACAGACACACACACAGACACACACACAGACACACACACACAGACACACAGACACACAGACACACACACACACACAGTGACACACACAGACACACACACACAGTGACACACACACACAGACACACACACACAGACACACACATACACAGACACACACACACACACAGACACACACACAGTGACACACATACACACACACATAGTGACACATACACACACAGACACACACATACACACAGACACACACATACAGTGACACACACAGACACATACACACACAGACACACACACACAGTGACACACACAGACACACACACACACACAGTGACATACATACACACATACACACACACATAGTGACACATACACATACACACAGACACACACACAGATGACGCATCTCACCACGGTGTTCTCTTGGCCACACTGAAATTTATTCGTTGACGAGGCGACGGAGTTCCCACGAACATCACCGAGGACACACAGACAGAGACAAAGCTCCCCCAGGTAGTCTCTAACAGGGCTGTAGGGGCAAGTGCTGTCAGCAGCAGCAGCAGCAGTGTCTATGAAGGCTACCGGCACTGTGACACACACAGACAAAGCTACCCCAGGTAGCCTCTAACACGATGTAGGGGCAAGTGCTGTCAGCAGCAGCAGTGTCTATGAAGGCTACCGGCACTGTGACACACACAGAGTGGTGGTGATGATGTGATGGTGGTGATGATGTGATGGTGGTGATGATGTGACCAGCACCACCACCACGCCCGGCCGCCTTTGTCTCTCCCCCAGTGCTAGCGATGTTCACTACTACACTACACCGATACACACAGCACCAGGTACTCATTTGAGGCCGAGTCGACCTAGGGGAGGCCCAGGACCGGCTCAGAGAATCGTCGCCAGGTTCATAGCGCAGCGTAGCGCTAACCGCTGCACTATCACTACACACACAGACACACAGTGACACACACACACAGTGACACACACACACAGTGACACACACACAGTGACACAGACACACACACAGTGACACACACACAGACACACACACAGACACACACACAGTGACACACACACAGAGACACACAGAGACACACAGAGACACACACAGACACACACAGTGACACACACACAGTGACACACCCACACACAGTGACACACCCACACACAGTGACACACCCACACACAGTGACACTCACACACAGTGACACACACACACAGTGACACACACACACAGTGACACACACACACACAGTGACACACACACAGTGACACACACATAGTGACACACACACACAGAGACACACACACACACAGAGACACTCACACACACAGAGACACTCACACACACAGTGACACACAGACACACACACAGACACACACAGTGAAACACACACACAGTGACACACACAGTGACACACACACACAGTGACACACACACACAGTGACACACACAGTGACACGCGCAGTGACACAGTGACACACACACAGTGACACACACACTGACACACACAGTGACACACAAAGATAAAGATCCCCCATATAGCCTTAACAGACTGTAGGGGCAAGTGCTGTTAGCGAGCACCTATGAAGGCCGGAACGGTACACGAGGGGGTGGGTGGCCAGCACCACGCCCGACCGCCTTTGTCTCCCCAGTGGCAATGTTTACACACCACACAAGGTACTCATTTGAGGCTGAGTCAACCTAGGGGAGGCCCAGGACCGGTTCAGATAATCGTCACTGGTGTTGGCCGTGAGCGGGAATCGAACCCGGGTCGCCAGGTTCATAGCGCAGCATAGCGCTAACCGCTACACTACACACACACAGTGACACACACAGTGACAAACACAGTGACACACACACAGTAACACACACACAGTGACACTCACACACAGAGACACTCACACACAGAGACACACACACAGTGACACACACAGTGACAAACACAGTGACACACACACAGTGACACACACACAGTAACACACACACAGTGACACTCACACACAGAGACACTCACACACAGAGACACACACACAGTGACAAACACAGTGACACACACACAGTAACACACACACAGTGACACTCACACACACACACACAGACACACACAGTGACACACACACAGTAAGAGGTCACGGGAGGTCACGGGAGGTCGTGAGAGGTCACGGGAGGTCACGGGAGGTCGCGGTCCTCGTGAGCTCCGCCTCCAATCGCGTTCTCAACAGCTCCAGCTGGGGGAGGAGACACGGCAAGTCACTCACCAAGTCACTCACCAAGTCACTCACCAAGTCACTCACCAAGTCACTCACCAAGTCACTCGCCAAGTCACTCACTCGCCAAGTCACTCACCAAGTCACTCACCAAGTCACTCGCCAAGTCACTCACCAAGTCACTCGCCAAGTCACTCACCAAGTCACTCACCAAGTCACTCACCAAGTCACTCACTCGCCAAGTCACTCACTCGCCAAGTCACTCACTCGCCAAGTCACTCACTCGCCAAGTCACTCACCAAGTCACTCACCAAGTCACTCGCCAAGTCACTCAGCAAGTCACTCACCAAATCACTCACCAAGTCACTCACTCACCAAGTCACTCACCAAGTCACTCGCCAAGTCACTCGCCAAGTCACTCACCAAGTCACTCGCCAAGTCATTAGCCAAGCCACTCACCAAGTCACTCACTCACCAAGTCACTCACTCACCAAGTCACTCACTCACCAAGTCACTCACCAAGTCACTCACCAAGTCACTCACCAAGTCACTCACTCACCAATTCGCTCACCAAGTCACTCACTCACCAAGTCACTCACCAAGTCACTCAACAAGTCACTCAACAAGTCACTCACCCACCAAGTCACTCACCAAGTCACTCACCAAGTCACTCACCAAGTCACTCGCCAAGTCACTCGGCAAGTCACTCGGCAAGTCACTCAGCAAGTCACTCAGCAAGTCACTCGCCAAGTCACTCACCAAGTCACTCACTCACCAAGTCACTCACCAAGTCACTCGCCAAGTCACTCACCAAGTCACTCACCAAGTCACTCACCAAGTCACTCACCAAGCCACTCACCAAGCCACTCACCAAGCCACTCACCAAGTCACTCGCCAAGTCAACCGCCAAGTCACTCACCAAGTCACTCGCCAAGTCACCCGCCAAGTCACCCGCCAAGTCACTCACCAAGTCACTCGCCAAGTCACTCACCAAGTCACTCACCAAGTCACTCACCAAGTCACTCGCCAAGTCACTCACCAAGTCACTCGCCAAGTCACTCACCAAGTCACTCACCAAGTCACTCACCAAGTCACTCACTCGCCAAGTCACTCACTCGCCAAGTCACTCACTCGCCAAGTCACTCAAAAAGTCACTCACCAAGTCACTCACCAAGTCACTCGCCAAGTCACTCAGCAAGTCACTCAGCAAGTCACTCACCAAATCACTCACCAAGTCACTCACTCACCAAGTCACTCACCAAGTCACTCGCCAAGTCACTCGCCAAGTCACTCACCAAGTCACTCGCCAAGTCATTAGCCAATCCACTCACCAAGTCACTCACTCACCAAGTCACTCACTCACCAAGTCACTCACTCACAAAGTCACTCACCAAGTCACTCACCAAGTCACTCACCAAGTCACTCACTCACCAATTCGCTCACCAAGTCACTCACTCACCAAGTCACTCAACAAGTCACTCAACAAGTCACTCACCCACCAAGTCACTCACCAAGTCACTCACCAAGTCACTCACCAAGTCACTCACCAAGTCACTCGCCAAGTCACTCGGCAAGTCACTCGGCAAGTCACTCAGCAAGTCCCTCAGCAAGTCACTCGCCAAGTCACTCACCAAGTCACTCACTCACCAAGTCACTCACCAAGTCATTCGCCAAGTCACTCACCAAGTCACTCACCAAGTTACTCACCAAGTCACTCACCAAGCCACTCACCAAGCCACTCACCAAGCCACTCGCCAAGTCACTCACCAAGTCACCCGCCAAGTCACCCGCCAAGTCACTCACCAAGTCACTCGCCAAGTCACTCACCAAGTCACTCACTCACCAAGCCACTCACCAAGCCACTCACCAAGTCACTCACCAAGTCACTCACCAAGCCACTCACCAAGTCACTCACCAAGTCACTCACCAAGTCACTCACCAAGTCACTCGCCAAGTCACTCGCCAAGTCACTCGGCAAGTCACTCGGCAAGTCACTCAGCAAGTCACTCAGCAAGTCACTCGCCAAGTCACTCACCAAGTCACTCACTCACCAAGTCACTCACCAAGTCACTCGCCAAGTCACTCACCAAGTCACTCACCAAGTCACTCACCAAGCCACTCACCAAGCCACTCACCAAGCCACTCACCAAGCCACTCTCCAAGTCACTCACCAAGTCACTCACCAAGTCACTCGCCAAGTCACTCACCAAGTCACTCACCAAGTCACTCACCAAGTCACTCACCAAGTCACTCAGCAAGTCACTCAGCAAGTCACTCGCCAAGTCACTCACCAAGTCACTCACCAAGTCACTCACCAAGTCACTCAGCAAGTCACTCGCCAAGTCACTCACCAAGTCACTCGGCAAGTCACTCACCAAGTCACTCACCAAGTCACTCAACAGGTCACTCACCAGGTCACTCGCCAAGTCACTCGGCAAGTCACTCACCAAGTCACTCACCAAGTCACTCACCAAGTCACTCGCCAAGTCACTCACCAAGTCACTCAACAAGTCACTCACCAAGTCACTCACCAAGTCACTCGCCAAGTCACTCACCAAGTCACCCGCCAAGTCACCCGCCAAGTCACTCACTCGCCAAGTCACTCGCCAAGTCACTCACTCACCAAGTCACCCGCCAAGTCACCCGCCAAGTCACTCACTCGCCAAGTCATTCGCCAAGTCACTCGCCAAGTCACTCACTCGCCAAGTCACTCACTCACCAAGTCACTCACCAAGTCACTCACCAAGTCACTCACCAAGTCACTCGGCAAGTCACTCGGCAAGTCACTCACCAAATCGCTCACTCGCCAAGTCACTCACTCACAAAGTCACTCACAAAGTCACTCACCAAGTCACCCACCAAGTCACTCACCAAGTCACTCACTCGCTAAGTCACTCCCTCGCCAAGTCACTCACTCACCAAGTCACTCACTCACAAAGTCACTCACAAAGTCACTCACCAAGTCACCCACCAAGTCACTCACCAAGTCACTCACTCGCTAAGTCACTCCCTCGCCAAGTCACTCACTCACCAAGTCACTCACTCACAAAGTCACTCACAAAGTCACTCACCAAGTCACTCGGCAAGTCACTCACCAAGTCACTCACTCACCAAGTCACTCACCAAGTCACTCACTCACAAAGTCACTCACTCACCAAGTCACTCACCAAGTCACTCACCAAGTCACTCATTCAACAAGTCACTCACCAAGTGACTCACCAAGTCACTCACTTGCCAAGTCACTCACCAAGTCACTCACCAAGTCACTCGCCAAGTCACATGCCAAGTCACTCACCAAGTCACTCACCAAGTCACTCACCAAGTCACTCACCAAGTCACTCTCACAAAGTCACTCACTCACCAAGTCACTCACCAAGTCACTCGCCAAGTCACTCGCCAAGTCACTCGTCAAGTCACTCACTCACCAAGTCACTCACCAAGTCACTCACTCACCAAGTCACTCACCAAGTCACTCACCAAGTCACTCGCCAAATCACTCACTCAGAAAGTCACTCAATCACCAAGTCACTCACCAAGTCACTCACTCGCCAAGTCACTCACTCACAAAGTCACTCACCAAGTCACTCACTCAC
The DNA here is from genome assembly GCF_048934315.1 of Petromyzon marinus. Taxonomy (NCBI): domain Eukaryota; kingdom Metazoa; phylum Chordata; class Hyperoartia; order Petromyzontiformes; family Petromyzontidae; genus Petromyzon; species Petromyzon marinus. Next base: position 662,473 of record NW_027422619.1, read on the forward strand.
CAAGTTACTTACCAAGTCACTCACCAAGTCACTCACCAAGTCACTCACTCACCACACCACTCACCACACCACTCACCACACCACTCACCACCACTCACCACTCACCACACCATTCACCACACCACTCACCACACCACTCACCACCACTCACCACTCACCACACCATTCACCACTCACCACACCACTCACCACCACTCACCACTCACCACACCACTCACCATCACTCACCACATCACTCACCACACCACTCACCACATCACTCACCACACCACTCACCACCACTCACCACACCACTCACCACCACTCACCACCACACCACTCACCACTCACCACCACTCACCACACACCACCACACCTCACCACTCACCACACCACTCACCACCACTCACCACACCACTCACCACCACACATCACCACTCACCACACACCACCACACCACTCACCACTCACCACCACTCACCACCACACCTCACCACTCACCACTCACCACACCTCACCACACCACCACTCACCACACCACTCACCACCACTCACCACTCACCTCACCACACCACCAACCACACCACTCACCACACACCACACACACCACTCACCACACCACACACCACCACTCACCTCACCACTCACCACCACTCACCACACCTCACCACTCACCACACCACTCACCACACCACTCACCAAACCACTCACCACACCACTCACCACACCACTCACCACTCCTCACCACTCACCACTCCTCACACCACACCTCACCACACCTCACACCACGCACCACCACTCACCACACCACTCAGCACCACTCAGCACCACTCACCACTCCTCACCACTCACCAGACCACCCCTCACCACTCCTCACCACTCCTCACCACACCTCACCACACCACTCCTCACCACTCCTCACCACTCCTCACCACTCACCACCACTCACCACCACTCCTCACCACACCACTCCTCACCACTCCTCACCACTCCTCACCACACCACTCCTCACCACTCCTCACCACACCACTCACCACCCCTCACCACTCCTCACCACTCCTCACCACACCACTCACCACCACACCACTCACCACCACACCACTCACCACCACACCACTCACCATCACACCACACCACTCCTCACCACTCCTCACCACTCCTCACCACTCCTCACCACTCCTCACCACTCCTCACCACACCACACCACTCCTCACCACACCACACCACTCCTCACCACTCCTCACCACTCCTCACCACACCACACCACTCCTCACCACACCACTCACCACTCCTCACCACACCACACCACTCACCACTCCTCACCACTCCTCACCACACTCCTCACCACACCACTCACCACCACTCCTCACCACTCCTCACCACACACCACTCACCACTCCTCACCACCACTCACCACCACTCACCACTCCTCACCACTCCTCACCACTCACCACCACTCACCACCACTCACCACTCACCACTCCTCACCACACCACACCACTCACCACTCCTCACCACTCCTCACCACTCCTCACCACTCCTCACCACTCACCACCACTCACCACTCACCACTCCTCACCACACCACACCACTCACCACTCCTCACCACTCCTCACCACACCACTCACCACCACTCCTCACCACACACCACTCACCACTCCTCACCACCACTCACCACCACTCACCACTCCTCACCACTCCTCACCACTCCTCACCACACACTCCTCACCACTCCTCACCACACACCACTCACCACTCCTCACCACTCCTCACCACACACCACTCCTCACCACTCCTCACCACACACCACTCCGCACCACTCCGCACCACTCCTCACCACACACCACCACTCACCACCACTCACCACTCCTCACCACTCCTCACCACTCACCACTCACCACTCCTCACCACTCCTCACCACACTCCTCACCACACCACTCACCACCACTCCTCACCACACACCACTCACCACTCCTCACCACTCCTCACCACTCCTCACCACACACTCCTCACCACTCCTCACCACACACCACTCACCACTCCTCACCACACACCACTCCTCACCACTCCTCACCACTCCTCACCACTCCCCACCACTCCTCACCACTCCTCACCACTCCTCACCACTCCGCACCACTCCTCACCACTCCTCACCACACACCACCACTCACCACCACTCACCACTCCTCACCACACACAACTCACCACTCCTCACCACACACCACTCACCACTCCTCACCACTCCTCACCACACACCACTCCTCACCACTCCTCACCACTCACCACACCTCACCACTCCTCACCACTCCTCACACCACTCCTCACCACCACTCACCACCACTCACCACCACTCCTCACCACTCACCACTCCTCACCACTCCTCACCACTCCACACCACTCCTCACCACTCCTCACTCCTCACCACTCCTCACCACTCCTCACCACTCCTCACCACCACTCACCACTCCTCACCACACACCACTCACCACCCCCACCACTCCTCACCACTCCTCACCACCCCTCACCACTCCTCACACCACTCACCACTCCTCACCACACCACACACCACTCACCACTCCTCACCACTCCTCACCACTCCTCACCACTCCTCACCACTCCTCACCACTCCTCACCACACCACTCCTCACCACTCCTCACCATTCCTCACCACAACACCCACCACTCCTCACCTGCTGTTCCTCTTTTTCTTCCTGCCTTGTGATGTCATCCAAATTTGCCTGGAGGCGATTCTGGGAGACACAAAAACATCGTCACACCAACATCGTCACACCAACATCGTCACACCAACATCGTCACACCAACACCATCACACCGTCACAGCGTCACACCAACATCGTCATACCAACATCGTCACACCAACATCGTCACACCATCACAGCGTCACACCAACACACCAACACCGTCACACCAACACCGTCACACCAACACCGTCACACCGTCACAGCGTCACACCAACACCGTCACACCAACACCGTCACACCAACACCGTCACACCGTCACAGCGTCACACCAACACCGTCACACCAACATCGTCACACCAACATCGTCACACCAACATCGTCACTCCAACATCGTCACACCAACACCGTCACACCAACACCGTCACACCAACATCGTCACACCAACACCGTCATACCAACACCGTCACACCAACACCGTCGCACTGTCACACCAACACCGTCACACCAACATCGTCACACCAACACCGTCACACCGTCACAGCGTCACACCAACACCGTCACACCAACACCGTCATACCAACATCGTCACACCAACACCGTCACACCAATACCGTCACACCAACACCGTCACACCGTCACACCAACACCGTCCCACCAACACCGTCACACCAACATCGTCACACCAACACCGTCACACCAACATCGTGACACCAACACCGTCACACCAACACCGTCATACCAACATCGTCACACCAACACCGTCACACCAATACCGTCACACCAACACCATCACACCGTCACACCAACACCGTCCCACCAACACCGTCACACCAACATCGTCACACCAACACCGTCACACCAACATCGTGACACCAACACCGTCATACCAACACCGTCACACCAACACCATCACACCAACACCAACATCGTCACACCAACATCGTCACACCAACACCATCGCACCAACACCGTCACACCAACATCGTCACACCAACACCGTCATACCAACACCGTCACACCAACACCGTCGCACTGTCACACCAACACCGTCACACCAACATCGTCACACCAACACCGTCACACCGTCACAGCGTCACACCAACACCGTCACACCAACACCGTCATACCAACATCGTCACACCAACACCGTCACACCAATACCGTCACACCAACACCGTCACACCGTCACACCAACACCGTCCCACCAACACCGTCACACCAACATCGTCACACCAACACCGTCACACCAACATCGTGACACCAACACCGTCACACCAACACCGTCATACCAACATCGTCACACCAACACCGTCACACCAATACCGTCACACCAACACCGTCACACCGTCACACCAACACCGTCCCACCAACACCGTCACACCAACATCGTCACACCAACACCGTCACACCAACATCGTGACACCAACACCGTCACACCAACACCGTCATACCAACACCGTCACACCAACACCGTCACACCAACACCAACATCGTCACACCAACACCGTCACACCAACACCATCGCACCAACACCGTCACACCAACATCGTCACACCAACACCGTCACACCAACACCGTCATACCAACACTGTCACACCAACACCAACACCGTCACACCAACACCGTCACACCAACACCGTCACACCGTCACCATCACACCAACACCGTCATAGCGTCACCGTGACACCAACATACCAACACCGTCACACCGTCAGTCACACCAACACCGTCACACCAACACCGTCACCCCCGTCACACCGTCACAGCGTCACCGTCACACCGTCACACCGTCACACCAACACCCTCACACCAACACCGTCACACCCTCACACCGTCACACTGTCAGTCACACCGTCACCGTCACACCGTCACAGTCACACCGTCACACCGTCAGTCACACCAACACAGTCACACCGTCACAGCGTCACACCAACACCCTCACACCGACACACCGTCACAGCGTCACACCGTCACAGTCACACCGTCACCCCGTCACACCAACACAGCGTCACACCGTCACCTTCAGGGCCACGTTGCCCACTTTGTTGATGAGCTCCTCCTGACGCCTCCGGCGGTCACGGGTCTCCCTGAGACGGAGCGTCAACACGTCCACCTGGGCCCTCAGCTCACCCACTGGCAGGGGGTGGACACACGGGTGGACACACGGGGTGACACACGGGGTGAGACACGGGGTGACACACGGGGTGAGACACGGGGTAGAGACTGGGCGAGTCTCCCTGAGACGGAGCGTCAACACGTCCACCTGGGCCCTCAGCTCACCCACTTGCGGGGGGGTGGACACACGGGGTGACACACGGGGTGACACACGGGGTGAGACACGGGGTGACACGCGGGGTGAGACACGGGTGGACACACGGGTGGACACACGGGGTGACACGCGGGGTGACGCGCGGGGTAGAGACACGGGGTAGAGACACACAGGGTGAGACACGGGGTGACACACGGGGTGAGACACGGGGTGAGACAGGGAGTGAGACGCGGGGTGAGACACGGGGTGAGACAGGGAGTGAGACGCGGGGTGAGACAGGGAGTGAGACACGGGGTGAGACACGGGGTGACACACGGGGTGACACACGGGGTGACACAACAACCGCCATTCGCCACTAAGTGGCGGTGACATCACCACGACGCTTGTGCCAGGCCACGTGCACCTTAAGGCCACGTGAAGTGTCGAACGCCCGCGGGCAGGAGGTCACGGGGCAGACCCAGGTGCCACGGGTCGACTGACTGAGATGACTGGCTGATGCACCATCTGTGCCCCCTACTGTGCCAACCTGCTGTGCTTTAGCCACCCGGCGCTCCGCTCGTTGTTGTGAGCGTCGCTCCTCCGCCCTATGTTGTTGTTGGAGGGCGACTACCTCTAACTGCCCAGTAGCGTCCTTCACGAGCCTCCTCCACAGAGCCCGATCTTGACACCGCTGGTACCAGTCAGCTCCACGTCCTCCTGTACCACATCACTCCATCTCTTCTCTAGCCCGTGCCGCGCCCGTTTAGCCCCCTCCATCCGGCCGAACCAAAGGTGTTTCGGCATGCGGTGGCTGGGCATGCGGGCTACATGACCCAGCCATCGCAGCCTTGCCCGCCGGAGGAGCTCACCGATGGGACCTTGCCCAGATCTTTCAAGGATTTGTGAGCTCCTCACACAATCCAGTCTGGTTAAACCCAGGATGGATCGTAGGCAGGCCAGCCTAAATGTTTCTAACCGGCGAAGGTGTTCCATTAGGGGGGTCCACGTTTTGCAAGCATAGAGAAGGGAGGGAATGACCGTGGCCGAGAAGACCTGAAGCTTAGTGCGAAGCGACAGACCAGGTAGCCGGTCATAAGCACACTGCCCAGGTATGGGAAACTCTCCACTCTCTCCACAACTGCCCCATCACCGATTGGGAGTTGTGAGGGTGGGGTGTCCAATGGTACAAAATACCCAGGCAGGTGCTTAGTTTTGGTGGGGCTGATGGTAAGGCCCCACCTCTTAGTGGCACGCTCCAGTCTCAGCAGCAGCGTCTCCAACTCCTCCTCTGAATGAGCAGCTATTACCAAATCATCAGCATACATAACGTGGTTGAGCAATAGGGAGCCATCCCTTGACCGCACCCAGGCATCGATCAGCCTCCCATTATATCTGTACCATATGGAGATTCCCCCGGTACAGCTATTGAAGGCTTCACGAACTACTTGGTCAAAATAGATGTCAAATAATGTGGGAGCCAAAGGACATCCCTGTCGCACCCCAAGGTGTACAGGGAATGGCTCTGACTCCCGGCCACGTAGTTTTACCCGGGCCTGCTCACCATCATGAAGGTCCTTAATGATCGTGAGCAGAGGGTCAGGTACTCCAAAAGCACGAAGAACAACCCAGAGCCCAGGCCTACTGATGGTATCATAGGCCTTGACCAGGTCAATAAAGCAGAGATGTAGGTCTTTTTGGAATTCCCTACACCTCTGCTGTAGCAGACGGACAGAAAATATGGCATCTGTGCAGGTCCGCCCTTTCCTGAAACCGCATTGGGGCTCCGCAAGCTTCTCCTCAGCGTGCCTGGCAAGGCGATGCTGAATAATCCTTGCCAGGACCTTTCCCGGCACACTGAGGAGTGAAATGCCCCTGTACTTGTTACAGTCTGTGCGGTCCCCCTTCTTCTTAAAAAGGGGGACCACCGGGGCATCCTTCCAATACAGCGGAACCCGTCCAGTGGTCCAGACTGTTGTTGATGTCATATAGGGCAATTTGTGCACAAACGCCACCCTCCCTCAGCATTTGGCTTGGGAGATCATCTCTGCCCGCTGCCTTTCCTGGTCTCAGACTCCTCAACAGATGGCACCTCAGCCAGCCACTGACAGGGGGTGACTTCTTCCAATATTTGAGGCACCGCAGCCTCAGCAGGGTCATCCTCACTTTGTGCCATGATGTTTTCCTGGCTGAGGGATTTTCCCTCCCCCAGGACCTCACAGAAATGCTCAGCAAATCTGCAAACCTGTTCCTGGGGGTCGGAGATTGGATCACCGTTTTTTCCCCTAATGATGGTAATAGGTGTGGCGCTGCAGGTTACTTTTTGATGGAGTCAAATAGAGATTTGTGATCACGGGCCACTGAGGCAGACTCCATCTCCTCAGCAACCTGCGACCACCACCCATCCCTTGCAGCGCCTCACAGCTCTCCGAACCTCCGAGCGAAGGCTGCAGTAAGCCTCCTCATTCTCTGATGTGGGATTCTGTAGCCGATGACAGTGGGCCTGTCGCTTTTTCTCAACCATCCTGAACACCTCCTCTGTCAGCCAGGGTCTCTGGGGAGGTCTGGACCGCGTACCCAAAGCAGCCATTGCAGCTGCATGAGTCACAGTCCTAAACCTCGCCCATTTACCCTCGACATCAGGAGGAGTCGGGGACGATGCCAATCCCAGCCGCAAGCGATGATGAAATTCTCGCTTGCAACTTTCATCTGATAACTGAGACCAGGCCACTTTTGGTCGGAATGGGGTCCTGGGTGTACACCCACCACCGGAGTAGAAGAATGGCAGGCGCATCTTACAGATGACTAGTCGATGGTCAGAGGGCAGATCAGCTCCACGGTAGGTCCTGGTGTCAAGGACATGGGCTCGCATCCGCTGGTCCGTCACTACGTAGTCCAGCAGATGTTCTTGCTTGGACCCGGCATGCATCCATGATGTTGGGTGGATGCGCCGATGCCGGAACAGCGTGTTGGTAATTACAAGCCCATGGGCTGCACAAAAATCTAGCAGCCTCCTACCGTTATTATTGAGCTGATCTGGCCCATGCCCTCCAATCACTCCAGACCAGGTGCCAGCATCATGACCAACTCGGGCATTGAAGCCACCCAACATGATGACTCTATCCCGAGGGGCCACTTTAGCCAGCACCTGTGCACAGGAGGTCATAGAAGGCATCTGACTCATCGGCTTTCCCTGCATCCTTCCACGGATGTTCATCTTCGGTGGGGGCATAAGTAACCACGACCACCATTCCTCGCCTCCGGTTGATGGGAAGGCGAGCCCAAAGTAGCCCGGGGCTTACAGCTTCCCACACCTCACCGCCACGCTCCCACGCCCCCTTCATTCTTTTGTTCAAAAGAACAGCCACACCCTGTTGTTTGGCAGTCTGCTGCCCCGAGTAGAGGACTGTCCAGCCCTCATGGTGGCAGGAGCCAGAGCCGGTCCACCGGACCTCCTGAATGCCACACAGATCCAGGCGGTACTGGTCCAGCTCCCGACAGAGGAGTGTCAGCCTCTCCTCCGCAGTGAGCGTTCGAACATTCCACGTGGCCATCCGTAGTGGTTTATCGTTGTTTCTGGAGGAGCCCCGAGGGTAGATATTCAATCTCCTGGCTCCGCCAATTGGGGTTTGGCCAGGAGACGTCATAGACGCCTGGCCCCCCGGGGCCTCCGGCACAAGCTTATTAGTTATATACTTAATTCGCGGTTTAGTGGTAATTAATTGAAGGTGGAGGGGTTACCAGCCCCTCGCACCCATCCAGAGCCCCCGTTTAGCCCCTGTGGTGGTCACAGACGCCATGAGGGGAGGAGCCAATCGAAATTGGATCTCCCCCCACAGCACTGTCCACGACAGAGTTGCCCGTCCGGCACCGTGAGGAGGTAGGGGGTTGCCGGACCAGTCACACACACAAACAGTGACACACACACACACAGGGTGACACTGACACACACACACACAGGGTGACACACAGGGTGACACACAGGGTGACACAGACACACACACAGAGTGACACACAGGGTGACACAGACACACACACAGAGTGACACACAGGGTGACACACAGACACACACACACAGAGTGACACACACACAGGGTGACACACAGGGTGACACACAGGGTGACACAGACACACACACAGAGTGATACACAGGGTGACACAGACACACACACAGAGTGACACACACACGGGGTGACACACAGGGTGACACACAGGGTGACACACGGTGACACACAGGGTGACACAGACACACACACAGGGTGACACACAGGGTGACACACAGGGTGACACACAGGGTGACACACAGGGTGACACACACACACACACATACAGGGTGACACACAGGGTGACACACAGGGTGACACACAGGGTGACACACAGGGTGACACACACACACATACAGGGTGACACACAGGGTGACACAGACACACACACCGGGTGACACACAGGGTGACACACAGGGTGACACACAGGGTGACACAGACACACACACAGAGTGACACACAGGGTGACACAGACACACACACAGAGTGACACACAGGGTGACACAGACACACACACAGGGTGACACACAGGGTGACACACAGACACACACACAGAGTGACACACACACACACGGGGTGACACACAGGGTGACACACAGGGTGACACACAGGGTGACACACAGGGTGACACACACACACAGGGTGACACACAGGGTGACACACAGGGTGACACACAGGGTGACACACAGGGTGACACACAGGGTGACACACAGGGTGACACACAGGGTGACACAGACACACACACACACAGGGTGACACACAGGGTGACACACAGGGTGACACACAGGGTGACACACAGGGTGACACAGACACACACACAGGGTGACACACACACACACACAGGGTGACACACAGGGTGACACACAGGGTGACACACACACACACACAGGGTGACACACAGGGTGACACACAGGGTGACACACAGGGTGACACAGACACACACACAGAGTGACACACAGGGTGACACACAGACACACACACAGAGTGACACACACACACACGGGGTGACACACAGGGTGACACACAGGGTGACACACAGGGTGACACAGACACACACACAGGGTGACACACACACACACACAGGGTGACACACAGGGTGACACACAGGGTGACACACACACACACACAGGGTGACACACAGGGTGACACACAGGGTGACACACAGGGTGACACAGACACACACACAGAGTGACACACAGGGTGACACACAGACACACACACAGAGTGACACACACACACACGGGGTGACACACAGGGTGACACACGGGGTGACACACAGGGTGACACAGACACACACAGAGTGACACACACACAGGGTGACACACAGGGTGACACAGACACACACACACAGGGTGACACACAGGGTGACACACAGGGTGACACACACACACACACAGGGTGACACAGACACACACACACACAGGGTGACACACACACACACAGGGTGACACACAGGGTGACACAGACACACACACACAGGGTGACACACACACACACACAGGGTGACACAGACACACACACACACAGGGTGACACAGACACACACACACACAGAGTGACACACAGGGTGACACACGGGGTGACACACAGGGTGACACAGACACACACACACAGGGTGACACACAGGGTGACACACAGGGTGACACACACACACACAGGGTGACACACGGGGTGACACACAGGGTGACACACAGGGTGACACACAGGGTGACACACACACACACAGGGTGACACACGGGGTGACACACAGGGTGACACACAGGGTGACACAGACACACAGGGTGACACACAGGCTGACACACAGGGTGACACACAGGGTGACACACAGACACACACACACGGCGTGATTCTGCGACTACGCTGCAGGTAACCTCACCAATCTGCGTCTTCTCATCCCCGGCCCTCCCGGCCGCCCCTCCGGCCCCTCCTCGCCTCTGGCCGCCCACTGCGTCCACCTCCTCCTCCTCCTCCTCATCCTCCTCCTCCTCCTCGTCCACCTCCTCCTCCACCTCCTCCTCATCGTCTGCCCTGGCTCTCCCCCGGCCGCCTCTCGTCTTCATCCCACCTCCTCCTCCTCCTCCTCCACCTCCTCCACCTCCTCCACCTCCTCCACCTCCTCCTCCTCCACCACCTCCTCCACCTCTTCTTCCACCACCCCCTCCGGCCGCCGCTGATGAGGCTTTGGCTGCCGCGGCCGCTTTGGACGATGTCCCGGCAGTTGTCGCCGTTGACGACGACGAGGCGGTGGTGGCGGTGGTGGCGGTGGTGGTGGCGGTGTTCCTGTGGTGGTGGCTGTGGTGGTGGTGGTGGTGGTGGTGGTGGTGGAGGTCGTCGAGGTCGTCGAGGTCGTCGTCGCTGCTGCTCAGCTCGTTGAAAATCTCGCGGAGCTCGTCACGGTCTGGGGTGGTGGGGGGGTGGTGGTTGGTGGGGGGGTGGTGGGGGGGGGGTGGTGGTGGGGGGAAGGTGGGAGGAGGTGGGGGGGACGGGGATGTCAAGGGGCCAGCAGTGAGTGGGTGAGTGAGTGGGTGAGTGAGTGGGTGGGTGAGTGAGTGGGTGAGTGAGTGGGTGAGTGAGTGGGTGAGTGAGTGGGTGAGTGGGTGGGTGGGTGAGTGAGTGGGTGAGTGAGTGGGTGAGTGGGTGGGTGGGTGGGTGAGTGAGTGAGTGGGTGAGTGAGTGGGTGGGTGAGTGGGTGGGTGAGTGAGTGAGTGGGTGGGTGAGTGGGTGAGTGAGTGGGTGAGTGAGTGGGTGAGTGGGTGAGTGGGTGGGTGAGTGACTGACTGGTTGAGTGGGTGGGTGAGTCAATCGGTGGGCGAGTCGGTGGGTGGGTGAGTGAGTGGGTGGGTGGGTGAGTGGGTGAGTGAGTGGGTGAGTGAGTGGGTGAGTGGGTGGGTGAGTGAGTGAGTGGGTGAGTGAGTGAGTGGGTGGGTGGGTGAGTGGGTGGGTGAGTGAGTGAGTGGGTGGGTGAGTGGGTGAGTGAGTGGGTGAGTGAGTGGGTGAGTGGGTGGGTGAGTGAGTGGGTGAGTGAGTGGGTGGGTGGGTGAGTGGGTGAGTGAGTGGGTGAGTGAGTGGGTGAGTGAGTGGGTGAGTGAGTGAGTGGGTGAGTGAGTGGGTGGGTGAGTGAGTGGGTGGGTGAGTGAGTGGGTGGGTGAGTGGGTGAGTGAGTGGGTGAGTGGGTGAGTGAGTGGGTGAGTGGGTGAGTGGGTGAGTGGGTGGGTGAGTGACTGACTGGTTGAGTGGGTGGGTGAGTCAATCGGTGGGCGAGTCGGTGGGTGGGTGAGTGAGTGGAAAGGTGAACAAGTGAGTGAGTGACTGAGCAAATGACAGGGCGAGTGAGCGACTGACTGGCTGAGTGAGTGACTGAGCGTGGGAGTGACTGGCTAGCGAGCGAGTGAATGAACGAGTGACTGAGCGTGGGAGTGACCAGTGAGTGACTGGCCGAGCGAGCGACTGACTAGCGAGCGAGTAGCGAGTGACTGGTGAGTGACTAGCGAGGGACTGAGCAAGTGAGTGAATGAGCGAGTGACTGAGCGAGTGAGTGAGCGAGTGGCTGAGCGAGTGAGTGACTGACTAGCGAGTGACTGACTAGCGAGTGACTGACTAGCGAGTGACTGACTAGCGAGTGACTGACTAGCGAGTGACTAGTGAGTTACTAGCGAGTGACTGACTAGCGAGTGACTGACTAGCGAGTGACTGAGCGAGTGACTGACTAGCGAGTGACTAAGCGAGTGACTGAGCGAGTGACTGACTAGCGAGTGACTGAGCGAGTGACTGAGCGAGTGACTGAGCGAGTGACTAAGCGAGTCACCTGAGGCTCCCCTAGGTGTGGCTGTGGCTGCCCCGCTGGTCGAGGAGTCCAGCAGGAGACCAGGCAAGTTCCCGCGGACTCCGTCAGTGACTGACTAGCGAGTGACTGACTAGCGAGTGACTGAGCGAGTGACTGAGCGAGTGACTGACTAGCGAGTGACTGAGCGAGTGAGTGAATGAGCAAGTGAATGAGCGAGTTACTGAGCGAGTGAATGAGCGAGTGAATGAGCGAGTGACTGAGCGAGTGAATGAGCGAGTGACTGACTAGCGAGTGACTGACTAGCGAGTGACTGAGCGAGTGACTGAGCGAGTGACTGACTAGCGAGTGACTGAGCGAGTGAGTGAATGAGCGAGTGAATGAGCGAGTGACTGAGCGAGTGAATGAGCGAGTGAATGAGCGAGTGACTGAGCGAGTGACTGAGCGAGTGACTGACTAGCGAGTGACTGAGCGAGTGACTGAGCGAGTGACTGACTAGCGAGTGACTGACTAGCGAGTGACTGACTAGCGAGTCACCTGAGGCTCCCCTAGGTGTGGCTGTGGCTGCCCCGCTGGTCGAGGAGTCCAGCAGGAGACCAGGCAAGTTCCCGCAGACTCCTTCAGTGACTGACTAGCGAGTGACTGACTAGCGAGTGACTGAGCGAGTGACTGACTAGCGAGTGACTGAGCGAGTGACTGAGCGAGTGACTGAGCGAGTGACTGACTAGCGAGTGACTGAGCGAGTGACTGAGCGAGTGACTAGTGACTGACTAGCGAGTGACTGACTAGCGAGTGACTGAGCGAGTGACTGAGCGAGTGACTGACTAGCGAGTGACTGACTAGCGAGTGACTGACTAGCGAGTCACCTGAGGCTCCCCTAGGTGTGGCTGTGGCTGCCCCGCTGGTCGAGGAGTCCAGCAGGAGACCAGGCAAGTTCCCGCGGACTCCGTCAGTGACTGACTAGCGAGTGACTGAGCGAGTGACTGACTAGCGAGTGACTGAGCGAGTGACTGACTAGCGAGTCACCTGAGGCTCCCCTAGGTGTGGCTTTGGCTGCCCCGCTGGTCGAGGAGTCCAGCAGGAGACCAGGCAAGTTCCCGCGGACTCCTTCAGTGACTGACTAGCGAGTGACTGACTAGCGAGTGACTGAGCGAGTGACTGAGTGAGTCACCTGAGGCTCCCCTAGGTGTGGCTGTGGCTGCCCCGCTGGTCGAGGAGTCCAGCAGGAGACCAGGCAAGTTCCCGCGGACTCCGTCAGTGACTGACTAGCGAGTGACTGAGCGAGTGACTGACTAGCGAGTGACTGAGCGAGTGACTGACTAGCGAGTCACCTGAGGCTCCCCTAGGTGTGGCTGTGGCTGCCCCGCTGGTCGAGGAGTCCAGCAGGAGACCAGGCAAGTTCCCGCGGACTCCGTCAGCGTCACGTAAATCCTCGTCCAGAATCACCTCCCAGCCTGGACCCAGCCGCAGCAGCCCCAGCAGCAGCAGAGCTCAGGAAGTACAGGTTCAACACGTGGCAGCAGATGCAGCAGCAACACACGTGGTCGTGGTGGTCGTGGTGGTCGAGGTGGTGGTAGGGGTAGTCGGGTAGTGGTAGGGGTAGGGGTAGTGTTATTGTGGTAGTGTTATTGGTAGTGTTATTGTGGTAGTGTTATTGGTAGTGTTATTGTGGTAGTGTTATTGGTAGTGTTATTGTGGTAGTGTTAGTGGTAGTGTTATTGTGGTAGTGTTATTGTGGTAGTGTTATTGTGGTAGTGTTATTGGTAGTGTTATTGTGGTAGTGTTATTGGTAGTGTTATTGTGGTAGTGTTAGTGGTAGTGTTATTGTGGTAGTGTTATTGGTAGTGTTATTGTGGTAGTGTTATTGTGGTAGTGTTATTGTGGTAGTGTTATTGGTAGGGGTAGTGTTAGTGGTAGTGTTATTGGGGGTAGTGTTATTGTGGTAGTGTTATTGTGGTAGTGTTATTGTGGTAGTGTTATTGTGGTAGTGTTATTGTGGTAGTGTTATTGTGGTAGTGTTATTGTGGTAGTGTTATTGTGGTAGTGTTAGTGGTAGTGTTATTGTGGTAGTGTTATTGTGGTAGTGTTATTGTGGTAGTGTTATTGGTAGTGTTAGTGGTAGTGTTATTGTGGTAGTGTTAGTGGTAGTGTTATTGTGGTAGTGTTATTGTGGTAGTGTTATTGTGGTAGTGTTATTGGTAGTGTTATTGTGGTAGTGTTATTGTGGTAGTGTTATTGTGGTAGTGTTATTGGCAGTGTTATTGTGGTAGTGTTATTGTGGTAGTGTTATTGTGGTAGTGTTATTGTGGTAGTGTTATTGTGGTAGTGTTATTGTGGTAGTGTTATTGGTAGGGGTAGTGTTAGTGGTAGTGTTATTGGGGGTAGTGTTATTGTGGTAGTGTTATTGTGGTAGTGTTATTGTGGTAGTGTTATTGTGGTAGTGTTAGTGGGGTAGTGGTAGTGTTATTGGTAGTGTTATTGGTAGTGTTATTGTGGTAGTGTTAGTGGGGTAGTGGTAGTGTTATTGGTAGTGTTATTGGTAGTGTTATTGTGGTAGTGTTATAGTGGTAGTGTTATTGTGGTAGTGTTATTGTGGTAGTGTTATTGTGGTAGTGTTATTGTGGTAGTGTTATTGTGGTAGTGTTATTGTGGTAGTGGTATTGTGGTAGTGTTATTGGTAGTGTTATTGGTAGTGTTATTGTGGTAGTGTTATAGTGGTAGTGTTATTGTGGTAGTGTTATTGTGGTAGTGTTAGTGGGGTAGTGGTAGTGTTATTGGTAGTGTTATTGGTAGTGTTATTGTGGTAGTGTTAGTGGGGTAGTGGTAGTGTTATTGGTAGTGTTATTGGTAGTGTTATTGTGGTAGTGTTATAGTGGTAGTGTTATTGTGGTAGTGTTATTGTGGTAGTGTTATTGTGGTAGTGTTATTGTGGTAGTGTTATTGTGGTAGTGTTATTGTGGTAGTGGTATTGTGGTAGTGTTATTGGTAGTGTTATTGTGGTAGTGGTAGTGTTATTGGTAGTGTTATTGTGGTAGTGTTATTGTGGTAGTGTTATTGTGGTAGTGTTATTGTGGTAGTGTTATTGTGGTAGTGTTATTGTGGTAGTGTTATTGTGGTAGTGTTATTGTGGTAGTGTTATTGTGGTAGTGTTATTGTGGTAGTGTTATTGTGGTAGTGTTATTGTGGTAGTGTTATTGGTAGTGTTATTGTGGTAGTGTTATTGTGGTAGTGTTATTGTGGTAGTGTTATTGGTAGTGTTAGTGGTAGTGTTAGTGGTAGTGTTAGTGGCAGTGTTATTGTGGTAGTGTTATTGTGGTAGTGTTATTGTGGTAGTGTTATTGTGGTAGTGTTATTGTGGTAGTGTTATTGTGGTAGTGTTAGTGGTAGTGTTAGTGGTAGTGTTATTGTGGTAGTGTTATTGTGGTAGTGTTATTGTGGTAGTGTTATTGGGGGTAGTGTTATTGGTAGTGTTATTGTGGTAGTGTTATTGGGGGTAGTGTTATTGGTAGTGTTATTGTGGTAGTGTTATTGTGGTAGTGTTATTGGTAGTGTTATTGTGGTAGTGTTATTGTGGTAGTGTTATTGGTAGTGTTATTGTGGTAGTGTTATTGGGGGTAGTGTAATTGGTAGTGTTAGTGGTAGGGGAAGTGTTATTGGTAGTGTTATTGTGGTAGTCTTAGTGGTAGTGTTATTGTGGTAGTGTTATTGTGGTAGTGTTAGTGGTAGTGTTATTGTGGTAGTGTTATTGTGGTAGTGTTATTGTGGTAGTGTTATTGGTAGTGGTAGTGTTATTGTGGTAGTGTTATTGTGGTAGTGTTATTGTGGTAGTGTTATTGGTAGTGTTATTGTGGTAGTGTTATTGTGGTAGTGTTATTGGTAGTGTTATTGTGGTAGTGTTATTGGTAGTGTTATTGGTAGTGTTATTGTGGTAGTGTTAGTGGGGTAGTGGTAGTGTTATTGGTAGTGTTATTGGTAGTGTTATTGTGGTAGTGTTATAGTGGTAGTGTTATTGTGGTAGTGTTATTGTGGTAGTGTTATTGTGGTAGTGTTATTGTGGTAGTGTTATTGTGGTAGTGTTATTGTGGTAGTGTTATTGGTAGTGTTATTGTGGTAGTGTTATTGTGGTAGTGTTATTGTGGTAGTGGTAGTGTTATTGGTAGTGTTATTGTGGTAGTGTTATTGTGGTAGTGTTATTGTGGTAGTGTTATTGTGGTAGTGTTATTGTGGTAGTGTTATTGTGGTAGTGTTATTGTGGTAGTGTTATTGTGGTAGTGTTATTGTGGTAGTGTTATTGTGGTAGTGTTATTGTGGTAGTGTTATTGGTAGTGTTATTGTGGTAGTGTTATTGTGGTAGTGTTATTGTGGTAGTGTTATTGGTAGTGTTAGTGGTAGTGTTAGTGGTAGTGTTAGTGGCAGTGTTATTGTGGTAGTGTTATTGTGGTAGTGTTATTGTGGTAGTGTTATTGTGGTAGTGTTATTGTGGTAGTGTTATTGTGGTAGTGTTAGTGGTAGTGTTAGTGGTAGTGTTATTGTGGTAGTGTTATTGTGGTAGTGTTATTGTGGTAGTGTTATTGGGGGTAGTGTTATTGGTAGTGTTATTGTGGTAGTGTTATTGGGGGTAGTGTTATTGGTAGTGTTATTGTGGTAGTGTTATTGTGGTAGTGTTATTGGTAGTGTTATTGTGGTAGTGTTATTGTGGTAGTGTTATTGGTAGTGTTATTGTGGTAGTGTTATTGGGGGTAGTGTAATTGGTAGTGTTAGTGGTAGGGGAAGTGTTATTGGTAGTGTTATTGTGGTAGTCTTAGTGGTAGTGTTATTGTGGTAGTGTTATTGTGGTAGTGTTAGTGGTAGTGTTATTGTGGTAGTGTTATTGTGGTAGTGTTATTGTGGTAGTGTTATTGGTAGTGGTAGTGTTATTGTGGTAGTGTTATTGTGGTAGTGTTATTGTGGTAGTGTTATTGTGGTAGTGTTATTGTGGTAGTGTTATTGTGGTAGTGTTATTGTGGTAGTGTTATTGTGGTAGTGTTATTGGTAGTGTTATTGTGGTAGTGTTATTGTGGTAGTGTTATTGTGGTAGTGTTATTGGTAGTGTTAGTGGTAGTGTTAGTGGTAGTGTTAGTGGCAGTGTTATTGTGGTAGTGTTATTGTGGTAGTGTTATTGTGGTAGTGTTATTGTGGTAGTGTTATTGTGGTAGTGTTATTGTGGTAGTGTTAGTGGTAGTGTTATTGTGGTAGTGTTATTGTGGTAGTGTTATTGTGGTAGTGTTATTGGTAGTGTTAGTGGTAGTGTTATTGTGGTAGTGTTAGTGGTAGTGTTATTGTGGTAGTGTTATTGTGGTAGTGTTATTGTGGTAGTGTTATTGGTAGTGTTATTGTGGTAGTGTTATTGTGGTAGTGTTATTGTGGTAGTGTTATTGGCAGTGTTATTGTGGTAGTGTTATTGTGGTAGTGTTATTGTGGTAGTGTTATTGTGGTAGTGTTATTGTGGTAGTGTTATTGTGGTAGTGTTATTGGTAGGGGTAGTGTTAGTGGTAGTGTTATTGGGGGTAGTGTTATTGTGGTAGTGTTATTGTGGTAGTGTTATTGTGGTAGTGTTATTGTGGTAGTGTTAGTGGGGTAGTGGTAGTGTTATTGGTAGTGTTATTGGTAGTGTTATTGTGGTAGTGTTAGTGGGGTAGTGGTAGTGTTATTGGTAGTGTTATTGGTAGTGTTATTGTGGTAGTGTTATAGTGGTAGTGTTATTGTGGTAGTGTTATTGTGGTAGTGTTATTGTGGTAGTGTTATTGTGGTAGTGTTATTGTGGTAGTGTTATTGTGGTAGTGGTATTGTGGTAGTGTTATTGGTAGTGTTATTGTGGTAGTGTTATTGTGGTAGTGTTATTGTGGTAGTGGTAGTGTTATTGGTAGTGTTATTGTGGTAGTGTTATTGTGGTAGTGTTATTGTGGTAGTGTTATTGTGGTAGTGTTATTGTGGTAGTGTTATTGTGGTAGTGTTATTGTGGTAGTGTTATTGTGGTAGTGTTATTGTGGTAGTGTTATTGTGGTAGTGTTATTGTGGTAGTGTTATTGTGGTAGTGTTATTGGTAGTGTTATTGTGGTAGTGTTATTGTGGTAGTGTTATTGTGGTAGTGTTATTGGTAGTGTTAGTGGTAGTGTTAGTGGTAGTGTTAGTGGCAGTGTTATTGTGGTAGTGTTATTGTGGTAGTGTTATTGTGGTAGTGTTATTGTGGTAGTGTTATTGTGGTAGTGTTAGTGGTAGTGTTAGTGGTAGTGTTATTGTGGTAGTGTTATTGTGGTAGTGTTATTGTGGTAGTGTTATTGGGGGTAGTGTTATTGGTAGTGTTATTGTGGTAGTGTTATTGGGGGTAGTGTTATTGGTAGTGTTATTGTGGTAGTGTTATTGTGGTAGTGTTATTGGTAGTGTTATTGTGGTAGTGTTATTGTGGTAGTGTTATTGGTAGTGTTATTGTGGTAGTGTTATTGGGGGTAGTGTAATTGGTAGTGTTAGTGGTAGGGGAAGTGTTATTGGTAGTGTTATTGTGGTAGTCTTAGTGGTAGTGTTATTGTGGTAGTGTTATTGTGGTAGTGTTAGTGGTAGTGTTATTGTGGTAGTGTTATTGTGGTAGTGTTATTGTGGTAGTGTTATTGGTAGTGGTAGTGTTATTGTGGTAGTGTTATTGTGGTAGTGTTATTGTGGTAGTGTTATTGGTAGTGTTATTGTGGTAGTGTTATTGTGGTAGTGTTATTGGTAGTGTTATTGTGGTAGTGTTATTGGTAGTGTTATTGTGGTAGTGTTATTGTGGTAGTGTTATTGTGGTAGTGTTATTGGTAGTGTTATTGGGGGTAGTGTTATTGGGGGTAGTGTTATTGGGGGTAGTGTTATTGGGGGTAGTGTTATTGTGGTAGTGTTATTGTGGTAGTGTTAGTGGGAGTAGTGGTAGGGGTAGTGGTAGTGTTATTGGGGTAGTGTTAGTGGTATTGAAGGTAGGTAGGGGTAGTGGTAGATGTAGTGTTATTGGTAGTGTTAGTGGTAGAGGTAATGTTATTGGGGGTAGTGGTAGGGGTAGTTGTGGTGGTAGTAGTTGTGGTTGTTGTGTTGGTAGTTGTGGTTGTTGTGGTGGTAGTTGTGGTTGTTGTGGTGGTAGTTGTGGTGGTGGTTGTAGTAGTTGTGGTAGTAGATGTGGTGGTGGTTGTGGTAGTGGTAGTAGTAGTGGTTTTAGTTGTGGTTGTTGTGGTAGTAGTGGTGGTAGCGGTGGTAGTAGTAGTGGTGGTAGTAGAAGTTGTGGTGGTAGTTGTGGTGGTAGTAGTAGTGGTAGTGGAAGTAGTTGTGGTAGTTGTGGTAGTAGCGGTGGTAGTGGTGGTCGTGGTGGTAGTGGTGGTTGTGGTAGTGGTGGTAGTAGTGGTGGTAGTTGTGGTAGTAGTTGTGGTAGTAGTTGTGGTAGTAGTTGTGGTAGTAGTTGTGGTAGTAGTTGTGGTAGTAGTTGTGGTGGTAGTTGTGGTAGTAGTTGTGGTGGTTGTGGTGGTAGTAGTAGTTGTGGTGGTTGTGGTTGTTGTAGTAGTTGTGGTTGTGGTAGTTGTTGTTGTTGTAGTAGTTGTGGTGGTAGTAGTTGTGGTTGTTGTAGTAGTTGTGGTGGTTGTGGTCGTGGTAGTAGTGGTAGTTGTGGTGGTAGTAGTTGTGTTTGTTGTAGTAGTTGTGGTTGTTGTAGTAGTTGTGGTTGTTGTAGTAGTTGTGGTTGTTGTAGTAGTTGTGGTTGTTGTAGTAGTTGTGGTGGTTGTGGTAGTAGCGGTGGTAGTGGTAGTTGTGGTGGTAGTAGTTGTGGTTGTTGTGGTAGTTGTTGTTGTTGTAGTAGTTGTGGTGGTAGTTGTGGTAGTAGTTGTAGTGGTTGTGGTCGTGGTGGTAGTGGTGTTGTGGTGGTAGTTGTGGTAGTAGTTGTAGTGGTTGTGGTCGTGGTGGTAGTGGTAGTTGTGGTGGTAGTAGTTGTGGTTGTTGTAGTAGTTGTGGTGGTAGTAGTTGTGGTGGTTGTGGTGGTAGTGGTAGTAGTAGTTGTGGTAGTAGTTGTGGTTGTTGTAGTAGTTGTTGTAGTAGTTGTGGTTGTTGTAGTAGTTGTGGTGGTAGTAGTTGTGGTTGTTGTAGTAGTTGTGGTTGTTGTAGTAGTTGTGGTTGTTGTTGTTGTAGTAGTTGTGGTTGTTGTAGTAGTTGTGGTGGTAGTAGTTGTGGTTGTTGTAGTAGTTGTGGTTGTTGTTGTTGTAGTAGTTGTGGTTGTTGTTGTTGTAGTAGTTGTGGTTGTTGTAGTAGTTGTGGTGGTAGTAGTTGTGGTTGTTGTAGTAGTTGTGGTAGTAGTTGTAGTGGTTGTGGTCGTGGTGGTAGTGGTAGTTGTGGTGGTAGTAGTTGTGGTTGTTGTAGTAGTTGTGGTGGTAGTGGTGGTAGTAGTTGTGGTTGTTGTAGTAGTTGTGGTGGTAGTTGTAGTAGTTGTGGTGGTAGTAGTAGTTGTTGTAGTAGTTGTGGTGGTGGTTGTTGTTGTTGTTGTTGTAGTAGTTGTGGTGGTAGTTGTTGTTGTTGTTGTGGTTGTTGTAGTAGTTGTGGTGGTTGTTGTTGTTGTTGTTGTTGCTAGGATACGGACACTCACAGCTTCTGCGTCAGTCCTCAGCAGCCGTTTGATTTCCTTTTCAACATCTGGGCACTCAATATACTGACGTCATCATCGTCATCATCAGTAGTGACGTCAAGGTCATCAGTAGTGACGTCATCGTCATCATCAGTAGTGACGTCAAGGTCATCAGTAGTGACGTCATCGTCATCATCAGTAGCGACATCATCGTCATCATCAGCAGTGACGTCATCGTCATCAGCAGTAGTGGCGTCATTGTCGTCATCATCATCGTCATCAGTAATGGGGTCATCGGCATCAGTAGTGACGTCGTCATCAGCATCATCATCGGCAGTGACATCATCATCAGTAGTGACGTCATCATCATCGTCATCAGCAGCAGCGTCATCAGCAGCAGCAGTGTCATCAGCAGTATCATCATCATCAGCAGCGTCGTCATCATCATAATCAGCAGCCACATCAATTAACAAAGTGGATAGACTCACCTCACAGAGACCCATAGACTCACCACACAGAGACCCACAGACTCACCACACAGAGACCCACAGACTCACCACACAGAGACCCATAGACTCACCACACAGAGACCCACAGACTCACCACACAGAGACCCATAGACTCACCACACAGAGACCCATAGACTCACCACACAGAGACCCATAGACTCATCACAGAGACCCATAGACTCATCACACAGAGACCCATAGACTCACCACACAGAGACCCGTAGACTCACCCCACAGAGACCCATAGACTCACCTCACAGAGACCCACAGACTCATCACACAGAGACCCATAGACTCACCACACAGAGACCCATAGACTCATCACACAGAGACCCATAGACTCACCACACAGAGACCCATAGACTCATCACACAGAGACCCATAGACTCACCACACAGAGACCCATAGACTCACCACACAGAGACCCACAGACTTACCACACAGAGACCCATAGACTCACCACACAGAGACCCATAGACTCACCACACAGAGACCCATAGACTCATCACAGAGACCCATAGACTCATCACACAGAGACCCATAGACTCACCACACAGAGACCCGTAGACTCACCACACAGAGACCCATAGACTCATCACACAGAGACCCATAGACTCATCACACAGAGACCCATAGACTCACCACACAGAGACCCATAGACTCACCATACAGAGACCCATAGACTCATCACACAGAGACCCATAGACTCATCACACAGAGACCCATAGACTCACCACATAGAGACCCATAGACTCACCACACAGAGACCCATAGACTCATCACACAGAGACCCATAGACTCATCACACAGAGACCCACAGACTCACCACACAGAGACCCACAGACTCACCACACAGATACCCATAGACTCACCACACAGAGACCCATAGACTCACCACACAGAGACCCATAGACTCACCACACAGAGACCCATAGACTCACCTCACAGAGACCCATAGACTCACCACACAGAGACCCATAGACTCATCACACAGAGACCCATAGACTCATCACACAGAGACCCATAGACTCACCACACAGAGACCCACAGACTCACCACACAGAGACCCACAGACTCATCACACAGAGACCCATAGACTCACCACACAGAGACCCATAGACTCATCACACAGAGACCCATAGACTCACCACACAGAGACCCACAGACTCACTCACACAGAGACCCACAGACTCAACACACAGAGACCCATAGACTCACCACACAGAGACCCACAGACTCTGTAGTGTATAGTGTACTACTGCTGATACTACTACTGCTGATACTACTACTGCTGATACTACTACTGCTGATACTACTACTGCTGATACTACTACTGCTGTTACTACAAGTGATACTACTACAACTGATACTACTACTGCTGATACTACTACTAGTGATACTACTACTACTGATACTACTACTGCTGATACTACTACTGCTGATACTACTACTAGTGATACTACTAGTGATACTACTACAAGTGATACTACTACTACTGATACTACTGCTACTGATACTACTACTACTGCTGATACTACTACTGCTGATACTACTACTGATACTACTACTGCTGATACTACTACTACTGATACTACTACTACTGATACTACTACTGCTGATACTACTACTGCTGATACTACTACTACTGATACTACTACTGCTGATACTACTACTGCTGATACTACTACTGCTGATACTACTACTACTGATACTACTGCTGCTGATACTACTACTGCTGATACTACTACTGATACTACTACTACTGATACTACTACTACTGATACTACTACTGATACTACTACTACTGATACTACTACTGATACTACTACTACTGATACTACTGCTGATACTACTACTACTGATACTACTACTACTGATACTACTGCTGCTGATACTCCTACTACTGATACTACTACTACTGATACTACTACTACTGATACTACTGCTGCTGATACTACTACTACTGATACTACTGCTACTGATACTACTGCTGCTGATACTACTACTGCTGATACTACTACTACTGATACTACTACTACTGATACTACTACTGCTGATACTACTACTGCTGATACTACTACTACTGATACTACTACTACTGATACTACTACTACTGATACTACTACTGCTGATACTACTACTGCTGATACTACTACTACTGATACTACTGATACTACAACTACTGATACTACTGCTGCTGATACTACTACTACTGATACTCCTACTGCTGATACTACTACTGCTGATACTACTACTGCTGATACTACTACTACTGATACTACTACTACTGATACTACTACTACTGATACTACTACTGATACTCCTACTACTGATACTACTACTGCTGATACTACTACTACTGATACTACTACTACTGATACTACTACTACTGATACTACTACTGCTGATACTACTACTGCTGATACTACTACTACTGATACTACTGATACTACTACTACTGATACTACTGATACTACTACTACTGATACTACTGATACTCCTACTACTGATACTACTACTACTGATACTCCTGCTACTGATACTACTACTACTGACACTCCTACTGCTGATACTACTACTGCTGATACTACTACTACTGATACTACTACTACTGATACTACTACTACTGATACTACTACTACTGATACTACTACTACTGATACTACTACTACTGATACTACTACTACTGATACTACTACTGATACTACTACTGCTGATACTACTACTACTGATACTACTACTACTGATACTACTACTGCTGATACTACTACTGCTAATACTACTACTACTGATACTACTACTACTGATACTACTACTACTGATACTACTGCTGCTGATACTACTACTACTGATACTACTACTGATACTACTACTACTGATACTACTACTACTGATACTACTACTGCTGATACTACCACTACTGATACTCCTACTACTGATACTACTACTGATACTACTACTACTGATACTCCTGCTACTGATACTACTACTGCTGATACTACTACTGATACTACTACTGATACTACTGCTGATACTACTACTACTGATACTACTACTACTGATACTCCTACTACTGATACTACTAATACTGATACTACTAATACTGATACTCCTACTGCTGATACTACTACTACTGATACTACTACTACTGATACTACTACTAGTGATACTACTACTACTGATACTACTACTACTGCTGATACTACTACTACTGATACTACTACTACTGATACTACTACTGATACTACTACTACTGATACTACTACTACTGATACTACTACTGATACTACTACTACTGATATTACTACTACTGATACTACTACTACTGATACTACTACTACTGATACTACTACTGCTGATACTACTACTACTGATACTACTACTACTACTGATACTACTACTGATACTACTACTACTGATACTACTACTGCTGACACTACTACTACTGATACTCCTACTGCTGATACTACTACTGCTGATACTACTACTGATACTACTGCTACTGATACTACTGCTGCTGATACTACTACTACTGATACTACTACTACTGATACTACTACTGATAGTACTACTACTGATACTACTACTGCTGATACTACTACTGCTGATACTACTACTACTGATACCACTACTACTGATACTACTACTACTGATACTACTACTACTGATACTACTACTACTGATACTACTACTACTGATACTACTACTACTACTACTGATACTACTACTACTGATACTACTACTACTGATACTACTACTACTGATACTACTACTACTGATACTACTACTGCTGATACTACTACTGCTGATACTACTACTGATACTACTACTACTGATACTACTACTGCTGATACTACTACTGATACTACTACTACTGATACTACTACTACTGATACCACTACTACTGATACTACTACTACTGATACTACTAATGATACTACTACTACTGATACTACTACTGCTGATACTACTACTACTGATACTACTACTACTGATACTCCTACTACTGATACTACTACTGCTGATACTACTACTGATACTACTGCTGATACTACTACTACTGATACTACTACTACTGATACTACTACTACTGATACTCCTACTACTGATACTACTACTGCTGATACTACTACTGATACTACTGCTACTGATACTACTAATACTGATACTCCTACTGCTGATACTACTACTACTGATACTACTACTACTGATACTACTGCTACTGATACTACTAATACAGATACTAATACTGATACTCCTACTGCTGATACTACTACTACTGATACTACTACTACTGATACTACTACTAGTGATACTACTACTACTACTGATACTACTACTACTACTGATACTACTACTACTGATACTACTACTACTGATACTACTACTACTGATACTACTACTACTGATACTACTACTACTGATAGTACTACTGCTGATACTACTACTGATACTACTAGTGATACTACTACTGCTGATACTACTACTAGTGATACTACTACTAGTGATACTACTACTACTGATACTACTACTGATACTACTACTACTGATACTACTACTACTGATACTACTACTAGTGATACTACTACTACTGATACTACTACTACAACTGATACTACTACTACTGATACTACTACTAGTGATACTACTACTACTGATACTACTACTACTGATACTACTACTACTGATACTACTACTACTGATACTACTACTACAGATACTACTACTGCTGATACTACTACTAGTGATATTACTACTACTGATACTACTACTACTGATACTACTACTACTGATACTACTACTACTACTGATACTACTACTACTGATACTACTACTACTGATACTACTACTGATAGTACTACTACTGATACTACTACTGCTGATACTACTACTGCTGATACTACTACTACTGATACTACTACTACTGATACTACTACTACTGATACTACTACTACTGATACTACTACTGCTGATACTACTGATACTACTACTACTGATACTACTACTACTGATACTACTACTACTGCTACTACTACTACTGATACTACTACTACTGATACTACTACTACTGATACTACTACTGCTGATACTACTACTGCTGATACTACTACTGCTGATATTACTACTGCTGATACTACTACTGCTGATACTACTACTAGTGATACTACTACTAGTGATACTACTACTACTGATAATACTACTACTGATACTACTACTAGTGATACTACTACTACTGATACTACTACTACTGATACTACTACTACTGATACTACTACTACTGATACTACTACTACTGATACTACTACTACTGATACTACTACTACTGATACTACTACTAGTGATACTACTACTACTGATACTACTACTACTGATACTACTACTACTGATACTACTACTAGTGATACTACTACTACTGATACTACTACTACTGATACTACTACTACTGATACTACTACTACAGATACTACTACTGCTGATACTACTACTAGTGATACTACTACTACTGATACTACTACTACTGATACTACTACTACTGATACTACTACTACTACTGATACTACTACTACTACTGATACTACTACTACTGATACTACTACTGCTGATACTACTACTACTGATACTACTACTACTACTGATACTACTACTACTGATACTACTACTACTGATACTACTACTACTGATACTACTACTACTGATACTACTACTGCTGATACTACTACTACTGATACTACTACTACTGATACTACTACTACTGATACTACTACTACTGATACTACTACTGCTGATACTACTACTACTGATACTACTACTACTGATACTACTACTACTGATACTACTACTACTGATACTACTACTACTGATACTACTACTGCTGATACTACTACTACTGATACTACTACTGCTGATACTACTACTGATACTACTACTACTGATACTACTACTACTGATACTACTACTACTGATACTACTACTGCTGATACTACTACTGCTGATACTACTACTACTGATACTACTACTACTGATACTACTACTACTGTTACTACTACTACTGATACTACTACTACTACTGATACTACTACTACTACTGATACTACTACTACTGATACTACTACTACTGATACTACTACTGCTGATACTACTACTGCTGATACTACTACTACTGATACTACTACTACTGATACTACTACTACTGATACTACTACTACTGATACTACTACTACTGATACTACTACTACTGATACTACTACTGCTGATACTACTACTACTGATACTACTACTACTGATACTACTACTACTGATACTACTACTGCTGATACTACTACTACTGATACTACTACTACTGATACTACTACTAATGATACTACTGCTGCTGATACTACTACTACTGATACTACTACTGATACTACTACTACTGATACTACTACTACTGATACTACTACTGCTGATACTACCACTACTGATACTCCTACTACTGATACTACTACTGATACTACTACTACTGATACTCCTGCTACTGATACTACTACTGCTGATACTACTACTGATACTACTACTGATACTACTGCTGATACTACTACTACTGATACTACTACTACTGATACTACTACTACTGATACTCCTACTACTGATACTACTACTGCTGATACTACTACTGATACTACTACTACTGATACTACTGCTGATACTACTACTACTGATACTACTGCTACTGATACTACTAATACTGATACTACTAATACTGATACTCCTACTGCTGATACTACTACTACTGATACTACTACTACTGATACTACTACTAGTGATACTACTACTACTGATACTACTACTACTGCTGATACTACTACTACTGATACTACTACTACTGATACTACTACTGATACTACTACTACTGATATTACTACTACTGATACTACTACTACTGATACTACTACTGCTGATACTACTACTGCTGATACTACTACTACTGATACTACTACTACTGATACTACTACTGCTGATACTACTACTACTGATACTACTACTACTACTGATACTACTACTGATACTACTACTACTGATACTACTACTGCTGACACTACTACTACTGATACTCCTACTGCTGATACTACTACTACTGATACTACTACTGCTGATACTACTACTGCTGATACTACTACTACTGATACTACTACTACTGATACTACTACTGCTGATACTACTACTACTGATACTACTACTACTACTGATACTACTACTGATACTACTACTACTGATACCACTACTACTGATACTACTACTGCTGATACTACTACTGCTGATACTACTACTACTGATACTACTACTACTGATACTACTACTACTGATACTACTACTACTGATACTACTACTACTGATACTACTACTACTACTACTGATACTACTACTACTGATACTACTACTGATACTACTACTACTGATACTACTACTACTGATACTACTACTACTATACTACTACTGATACTACTACTACTGATACTCTCTGTACTACTACTGGACTACTACTACTACTGATACTACTACTGATACCTACTGATACTACTACTACTGATACTACTGCTACTGATACTCCTACTACTGATACTACTACTCTGATACTACTACTATGATACTCTACGTACTGATATACTACTGATACTTACTACTAATACTCCTGCTACTGATACTACTACTGCTGATACTACTACTGATACTACTACTGATACTACTGCTGATACTACTACTACTGATACTACTACTACTGATACTACTACTACTGATACTCCTACTACTGATACTACTACTGCTGATACTACTACTGATACTACTACTACTGATACTACTGCTGATACTACTACTACTGATACTACTGCTACTGATACTACTAATACTGATACTACTAATACTGATACTCCTACTGCTGATACTACTACTACTGATACTACTACTACTGATACTACTACTAGTGATACTACTACTACTGATACTACTACTACTGATACTACTACTACTGATACTACTACTACTGATACTACTGCTACTGATACTACTAATACTGATACTACTAATACTGATACTCCTACTGCTGATACTACTACTACTGATACTACTACTAGTGATACTACTACTACTACTGATACTACTACTGATACTACTACTACTGATACTACTACTACTGATACTACTACTACTGATACTACTACTGCTGATACTACTACTGCTGATATTACTACTGCTGATACTACTACTGCTGATACTACTACTAGTGATACTACTACTAGTGATACTACTACTACTGATACTACTACTACTACTAGTGATACTACTACTACTGATACTACTACTACTGATACTACTACTACTGATACTACTACTAGTGATACTACTACTACTGATACTACTACTACTGATACTACTACTACTGATACTACTACTGATACTACTACTACAGATACTACTACTGCTGATACTACTACTACTGATACTACTACTACTGATACTACTACTACTACTGATACTACTACTACTACTGATACTACTACTACTGATACTACTACTGATAGTACTACTACTGATAGTACTACTACTGATACTACTACTGCTGATACTACTACTGCTGATACTACTACTACTGATACTACTACTACTGATACTACTACTACTGATACTACTACTACTGATACTACTACTGCTGATACTACTACTACTGATACTACTACTACTACTACTGATACTACTACTACTGATACTACTACTACTGATACTACTACTACTGATACTACTACTACTGATACTACTACTACTGATACTACTACTAGTGATACTACTACTACTGATACTACTACTACTGATACTACTACTACTGATACTACTACTACAGATACTACTACTGCTGATACTACTACTAGTGATACTACTACTACTGATACTACTACTACTGATACTACTACTACTGATACTACTACTACTACTGATACTACTACTACTACTGATACTACTACTACTGATACTACTACTGCTGATACTACTACTACTGATACTACTACTACTGATACTACTACTACTGATACTACTACTGCTGATACTACTACTGCTGATACTACTACTACTGATACTACTACTACTGATACTACTACTACTGATACTACTACTACTACTGATACTACTACTACTACTACTGATACTACTACTACTACTGATACTACTACTGCTGATACTACTACTACTGATACTACTACTACTGATACTACTACTACTGATACTACTACTACTGATACTACTACTGCTGATACTACTACTACTGATACTACTACTACTGATACTACTACTGCTGATACTACTACTGATACTACTACTACTGATACTACTACTACTGATACTACTACTACCGATACTACTACTGCTGATACTACTACTACTGATACTACTGCTGATACTACTACTACTGATACTACTACTACTGATACTAATAGTGATACTACTACTACTGATAGTACTACTGATACTACTACTACTGATACTACTACTACTGATACTACTACTACTGATACTACTACTGCTGATACTACTACTACTGATACTACTGCTGATACTACTACTACTGATACTACTACTACTGATACTACTACTACTGATACTACTACTACTGATACTACTAGTGATACTACTACTACTGATACTACTAGTGATACTACTGCTACTGATACTACTACTGATACTACTACTACTGATACTACTACTGCTGATACTACTACTACTGATACTACTGCTACTGATACTACTGCTACTGATACTTCTACTACTGATACTACTACTACTGATACTACTACTGCTGACACTACTACTGCTGATACTACTACTACTGATACTACTGCTGATACTACTACTACTGATACTACTACTACTGATACTACTGCTGATACTACTACTACTGATACTACTACTACTGATACTACTACTACTGACACTACTACTGATACTACTGCTGCTCACCTTCTTGCGGGCAGACTTCCTGAAGCGCCTCTTCCTCACGTTCTTCAACGGGGGGGTGACTGGGGGGGGTCACAGTTACAGTCACCCACTCACTCACTCACCCACCCACTCACTCACCCACTCACTCACTCACCCACTCACTCACCCACCCACCCACTCACTCACTCACCCACTCACTCACCCACTCACTCACTCACTCACCCACTCACTCACCCACTCACCCACCCACCCACTCACTCACCCACTCACTCACTCACCCACTCACTCACCCACTCACTCACTCACTCACCCACTCACTCACCCACCCACTCACTCACTCACCCACTCACTCACCCACTCACTCACTCACTCACCCACTCACTCACCCACTCACTCACTCACTCACCCACTCACTCACTCACCCACCCACTCACTCACTCACCCACTCACTCACTCACCCACTCACTCACCCACTCACTCACTCACCTACCCACTCACTCACCCACTCACTCACTCACCCACTCACTCACTCACCCACTCACTCACTCACCCACCCACTCACTCACTCACCCACTCACTCACTCACCCACTCACTCACCCACTCACTCACTCACCTACCCACTCACTCACCCACTCACTCACTCACCCACTCACTCACTCACCCACTCACTCACTCACCCACTCACTCACCCACTCACCCACTCACTCACTTACCCACTCACCCACTCACTCACCCACCCACCCACTCACTCACCCACTCACTCACCCACCCACCCACTCACTCACCCACTCACTCACCCACCCACCCACTCACCCACCCACCCACTCACTCACCCACTCACTCACCCACCCACCCACTCACTCACCCACTCACTCACTCACCCACTCACCCACCCACTCACTCACCCACTCACTCACCCACCCACCCACTCACTCACCCACTCACTCACCCACCCACCCACCCTCCCACCCACTCACTCACTCACTCACTCACCCCCCCACCCCCCCCACCCCCCCCCACCACCCCCCACCCCCCACCCCCACCCCCACCCCCCACCCCCACCCCCACCCCCCCCAGGTGCCGTGCTGCTCACTGCCGTGGCTCCAGAGGGAGCGCCGCTCCTTCTCACGGCGCCGGGCAGCTCCAGGCTCCTCGGCGTCCACCTCCTCACGCGCCTCCTCCTCCTCCTCATCCTCCTCCTCCTCCTCGCCCGTGCACACCAACATCTGCTCACGGCACGCGCACGCTCACCCGCTCGCTCACCCGCTCGCTCGCTCACCCGCTCGCTCACCCGCTCACCCACTCACTCACCCGCTCGCTCACCCGCTCACCCGCTCGCTCACCCGCTCGCTCACCCGCTCGCTCGCTCACCCGCCTACTCACCCACTCGCTCCCTCACCCGCTCGCTCACCCGCTCGCTCACCCGCCTACTCACCCACTCGCTCCCTCACCCACTCGCTCAGCCACTCGCTCGTTCAGCCACTCGCTCAGCCACCCGCCCGCTCACCCGCCTACTCACCCACTCGCTCCCTCACCCACTCGCTCCCTCACCCGCTCGCTCACCCACTCGCTCAGCCACTCGCTCGCTCGCTCAACAACAACTGCCATTCGCCACTAAGTGGCGGTGACGTCACCACGACGCTTGTGCCAGGCTATGTGCACCTTGAGGCCACGTGAAGTGTCGAACGCCCGCTGGCAGGAGGTCACGGGGCAGACCCAGCAGGTGCCACGGGTCGACTGACTGAGATGACTGGCTGATGCACCACCTGTGCCCCCTACTGTGCCAACCTGCTGTGCTTTAGCCACCCGGCGCTCCGCTCGTTGTTGTGAGCGTCGCTCCTCCGCCCTCCGTTGTTGTTGGAGGGCGACTGCCTCCAACTGCCCAGTAGCATCCTTCACGAGCCTCCTCCACAGAGGTCGATCTTGACACCGCTGGTACCAGTCATCGGCAAGTCCACTCAGCTCCACGTCCTCCTGTACCACGTCACTCCATCTCTTCTCTAGCCCGTGCCGCGCCCGCTTAGCCCCCTCGATCCGGCCGAACAAAAGCTGTTTCGGCATGCGGTGGCTGGGCATGCGGGCTACATGACCCAGCCAACGCAGCCTTGCCTGCCGGAGGAGCTCACCGATGGGACTTTGCCAGGATCTTTCAAGGATTTGTGAGCTCCTCCTTCGTGCGGAACGACAGACCAGGTAGCTTCCACACAGCGTTACGCAACCGATGAAAAAATATTGCCGCTCGACAGATTCGGAGTGAGACCTCTGCTGTTAAACCGGAGCCGGTCATAAGCACACTGCCCAGGTATGGGAAACTCTCCACTCTTTCCACAACTGCCCCATCACCGATTGGAAGTTGTGGGAGTGGAGTGTCCGATGGAACAAAATACCCAGGCAGGTGCTTAGTTTTGGTGGGGCTGATGGAAAGGCCTCATCTCTTAGTGGCACGCTCCAGTCTCAGCAGCAGCGCCTCCAACTCCTCCTCTGAGTGAGCAGCGATTACCAGATCATCGGCATACATAACGTGGTTGAGCAATAGGGAGCCATCCCTTGACCGCACCCGGGCATCGATCAGCCTCCCATTGTATCTGTATCAGATGGAAATTCCTCTGGTACAGCCATAATAAGCTTCTCAAACTACGTGGTCGAAATAGATGTTAAATAATGTGAGAGCCAGAGGACATCCCTGTCGCACCCCAAGGTGTACAGGGAATGGCTCTGACCCCCGGAAACGTAGTTTTACCCGGGCCCGCTCACCATCATGAAGGTCCTTAATGATCGTGAGCAGAGGGTCAGGGACTCCGAAAGCACGAAGAACAACCCAGAGCCCAGGCCTACTGATGGTATCATAGGTCTTGACCAGGTCAATAAAGCAGAGATGTAGGTCTTGTTGGAATTCCCTACACCTCTGATGTAGCAGACGGACAGAAAATATGGCATCTGCGCAGGACCGCCCTTTCCTGAAACCGCATTGGGGCTCCGCAAGCTTCTCCTCAGCGTGCCTGGCAAGGCGATGTTGAATAATCCTTACCAGGACCTTTCCCGGCACACTGAGGAGTGAGATGCCCCTGTAGTTGTTACAGTCTGTGCGGTCCCCCTTCTTAAAGAGGGGGACCACCAGGGCATCCTTCCAATCCTGCGGAATCCGTCCAGTGGTCCAGACTGTTGTTATGATGTCATGTAGGGCAGTCTGTGCACTAACGCCACCCTCCCTCAGCATTTCGCTTGGGATATCATCTCTACCCGGCACCTTTCCTGGTCTCAGACTCTGGATTGCCTTCAGTACTTCCTCAACAGATGGCACATCAGCCAGCCACTCACAGGGGGTGACTTCCTCCAATATTTGAGGCACCGCAGCCTCAGCAGGGTCATCCCCACTTTGTGCCACGATGTTTTCCTGGCTTAGGGATTTCCCCTCCCCCAGGACCATACAGAAATGCTCAGCAAATCTGAAAACGTGTTCCTGTCGGTCGGAGATTGGATCACCGTTCTTTCCCCTAATGATGGTAATAGGTATGGCGCTGCAGGTCACTTTTTTGATGGAATTAAATAGAGATTTGTGATCGCGGGCCACTGAGGCAGACTCCATCTCCTCAGCAACCCGCGACCACCACCCATCCTTGCAGCGCCTCACGGCTCTCCGAACCTCCGAGCGAAGGCTTCGGTAAGCCTCCTTATTCTCCGACGTGGAATGCTGTAGACGATGACAGTGGGCCTGTCGCTTTTTCTTAGCCAGCTTGAACACCTCCTCTGTCAGCCAGGGTCTCTGAGGAGGTCTGGACCGTGTACCCAAAGCAGCCATTGCAGCTGCATGAGCCACAGTCCTAAACCTCGCCCATTTACCCTCGGCATCAGGAGGAGTGGTGGACGATGCCAACCCCAGCCGTAAGCGATGATGAAATTCTCGCTTGCGACTTTCATCAGCTAGCTGAGACCAGGCCACCTTAGATTTGAATGGGGTCCTGGGTGTACACCCACCACCGGCGTGGAAGAATGGCAGGCGCATCTTACAGATGACTAGTCGATGGTCAGAGGGCAGATCAGCTCCACGGTAGGTCCTGGTGTCAAGCATCCGCTGGTCCGTCACTATGTAGTCCAGCAGATGTTCTTGCTTGGACCCGGCATGCATCCATGATGTGGTGTGGATGCGCCGATGCTGGAACACTAAGCCACCCACTCCCCCACCTGCTCGCTCACCTACTCGCTCGCCCACTCACCCACTGACCCACTCACCCACTGACCCAATCACCCACGCACTCACCCACTCAGCCACACACTCACCCACCCACTCACCCACTCACTCACTCACTTACCCACCCACCCACTCACACACCCACCCACTCACCCATCCACCAACTCACCCACCCACCCACTCACCCACTCACTCACTCACTCACCCACTCACTCACCCACTCACTCACCCACTCACTCACTCACCCACTCATTCACCCACCCACTCACCCACCCACAAACTCACCCACCCACTCACCCACTCACCCACCCACTAACCCACCCACCCACCCACTAACTCAGCCACCCACCCACTCACCCCACCACCACCCCGCCCACCACCACCCCGCCCACCTGACACACGTTGGCTGTCTTGTAGAAGTTCTTCTTGTCGATGGTCTTGAGCGACTCAACGATGCAGGGCAGCTCTACGAGACGAGCAGACAGCGGGCAGGAGTCCACCTTCACCACGCCGTGACGTCCATCAGCTGGGGGGGGTGAGTGGGGGGTGAGTGGGGGGGTGAGTGGGGGGTGAGTGGGTGAGTGGTGAGTGACTGGTGAGTGAGTGAGTGGGTGAGTGAGTGGGTGAGTGAGTGGGTGAGTAAGTGGGTGAGTGGGTGAGTAGTGGGTGAGTGAGTGAGTGGGTGAGTGAG
Source organism: Petromyzon marinus (assembly GCF_048934315.1). NCBI lineage: Eukaryota > Metazoa > Chordata > Hyperoartia > Petromyzontiformes > Petromyzontidae > Petromyzon > Petromyzon marinus. The sequence continues at coordinate 699,183 of NW_027422619.1, forward strand.
TGGGTGAGTAAGTGGGTGAGTAAGTGGGAGAGTGAGTGAGTGAGTGGGTGAGTGAGTGGGTGAGTGAGTGGGTGAGTAAGTGGGTGAGTGGGTGAGTAGTGGGTGAGTGAGTGAGTGGGTGAGTGAGTGGGTGAGTAAGTGGGTGAGTAAGTGGGAGAGTGAGTGAGTGAGTGGGGGGGTGAGTGGGTGGGTGGGTGAGTGAGTGGGTGTGTGAGTGGGTGAGTGAGTGGGTGGGTGAGTGATTGAGTGAGTGGGTGAGTGAGTGGGTGAGTGAGTGAGTGAGTGGGTGAGTGATTGAGTGAGTGGGTGAGTGAGTGAGTGGGTGAGTGGGGGGTGAGTGGTGGGTGAGTGGGGGGTGAGTGGTGGGTGAGTGGGGGGTGAGTGGTGGGTGAGTGGGGGGTGAGTGAGTGGGTGAGTGATTGAGTGAGTGGGTGAGTAAGTGGGTGAGTGGGTGGGTGAGTGGGTGAGTGAGTGGGGGGGGGGGGGTGAGTGGGTGGATGAGTGAGTGGGTGAGTCGGTGGGTGAGTGGGTGAGTAGTGGGTGAGTGAGTGGGGGGGTGGGTGAGTGGGTGGGTGGGTGAGTGGGGGGGTGAGTGGGGGGGTGAGTGGGGGGGTGAGTGGGGGTGACTCACGGTGCAGGTGAATGGTGAATCTCTCTCGAGGATTCATGTTGCCAGAGTGAATGATTCGGCGCACAGCCTCAGCTTGCTCCTGTCGTGAGACACACAGACACACACAGAGACACACACAGAGACACACACAGAGACACACACAGAGACATAGACACACACAGAGACACACAGAGAGACAGAGACACACACAGAGACACAGACACACAGAGAGACACACACAGAGACACACAGAGAGACACACACAGAGACATAGACACACATAGAGACACACAGAGAGACAGAGACACACACAGAGACACAGACACACATAGAGACACACACAGAGACACACAGAGAGACACACACAGAGACACAGAGACACACAGAGAGACACACACAGAGACACACAGAGAGACAGACACACACAGAGACACACAGAGAGACAGACACACACAGAGAGACAGACACACACAGAGAGACACACAGAGAGACACAGACACAGTCACACAGAGAGACAAAGACACACAGAGACACACGGAGACACACAGAAACACACAAAGAGACACAGAGACACACACAGAGAGACAGAGACACACACAGAGACACACAGAGAGAGACACACACAGAGACACAGAGCCACAAAGAGAGACAGAGACACACAGAGAGACAGAGACACACACAGAGACACAGACACACACAGAGACACACACAGAGACACAGAGACACACGGAGACACACAGAGATGAGTGTGTGTGGTGCCAGGCTAGGTACACCACTGTGTGTATGGTGCCAGACTAGGTGCACCACTGTGTGTGTGTGGTGCCAGGCTAGGTGCACCACTGTGTGTGTGTGTGGTGCCAGACTAGGTGCACCACTGTGTTAGTGTGGTGCCAGGCTAGGTGCACCACTGTGTGTGTGTGGTGCCAGGCTAGGTGCACCACTGTGTGTGTGTGGTGCCAGGCTAGGTACACCACTGTGTGTGTGTGGTGCCAGGCTATGTACAACACTGTGTTAGTGTGGTGCCAGGCTAGGTACACCACTGTGTGTGTGTGGTGCCAGGCTAGGTACACCACTGTGTGTGTGTGGTGCCAGGCTAGGTACACCACTGTGTGTGAGTGGTGCCAGGCTAGGTACACCACTGTGTGTGTGTGGTGCCAGGCTAGGTACACCACTGTGTGTGTGTGGTGCCAGGCTAGGTGCACCACTGTGTGTGGTGCCAGGCTAGGTACACCACTGTGTGTGGTGCCAGGCTAGGTGCACCACTGTGTGTGGTGCCAGGCTAGGTACACCACTGTGTGTGTGTGGTGCCAGGCTAGGTACAATACTGTCTGTGAGTGTGGTGCCAGGCTAGGTACACCACTGTGTGTGTGTGGTGCCAGGCTAGGTGCACCACTGCTCACGCTGGGTAGCCGCAGGATGAAGTGATTCTCCAAGTCGAAGGGAGCCTCCTCCTTGCCGCCTTTGGGGTTCATGGCGGTGGGAAGGATTAAACGTAAAGCTAAAAGAGCTAAATTTAGTTAAATTAGAGAGTTATATATAGCGAGAAGCGGATTTGACGAGAGCGTTGGAGAGAGTTAAAAAGGGAGTTAATTATGGAGAGAGTTAAATAGAGAGATGATATATAACGAGAGAGTTAATTTAGAGAGTTAATTTAGAGAGTTAATTAAGGAGAGGCGAGAATGGGAATGAACGCTCGGAACGAGACCGGAAGTGAGCGTGGAAGTGACGTCGGTCTCGCAGGGGGGGGCGTGACCGAATAAGTGGACATGAAGTCACAGGCAAGCACCCCGGCCCCCACCCATCGCACGTTACGTCTCGAATTCACCGTTAAGTTCGGCGGAAGTGACGTCATTAGCACTCCCACCGCGCGTGACGTAATCACGCTTATTTATTTGCACCCGGAGGAATCCGATGAGGAGCGAAGCTCTTTCATCATGAGATGTCCGCTCAGACAGAATAAAAAACACACAACTGCGTGACGTCTTCGAAAAAAACCGTCGAAAGTGACGTCATCGATAGCACAATTACGCACGTTGTCGGAATCCCATAGCGCGTGACGTCATCGGAATACCATGGCGCGTGACGTCATGTCATCTACCATTCAATGGCGCGTGACGTCACGCCCTTCTGCCCCGTGTGTGGACTAATCTCCATCTGTTCCATCTCAATCCACCTTCTAACACCGTGTGTGGACTAATCTCCATCTGTTCCATCTCACTCCCTTCTAACACCGTGTGTGGACTAATCTCCATCTGTTCCATCTCACTCCCTTCTAACACCGTGTGTGGACTAATCTCCATCTGTTCCATCTCACTCCACCTTCTAAGACCGTGTTTGGACTAATCTCCATCTGTTCCATCTCACTCCATTCTAACACCGTGTGTGGACTAATCTCCATCTGTTCCATCTCGCTCCCTTCTACACCGTGTGTGGACTAATCTCCATCTGTTTCATCTCACTCCCCTCTACCCAGTGTGTGGACTAATCTCCATCTGTTCCATCTCACTCCACCTTCTAACACCGTGTGTGGACTAATCTCCATCTGTTCCATCTCACTTCTATCCCATGTGTGGACTAATCTCCATCTGTTCCATCTCGCTCCCGTCTACACCGTGTGTGGACTAATCTCCATCTGTTCCATCTCACTCCCTCCTACACCGTCTGTGGACTAATCTCCATCTGTTCCATCTCACTCCCTTCCAACACCGTGTGTGGACTAATCTCCATCTGTTCCATCTCACTCCCTTCTACACCGTGTGTGGACTAATCTCCATCTGTTCCATCTCACTCCACCTTCTACCCCGTGTGTGGACTAATCTCCATCTGTTCCATCTCACTCCACCTTCTAACACCGTTGGTGGACTAATCTCCATCTGTTCCATCTCACTCCACCTTCTACCCCGTGTGTGGACTAATCTCCATCTGTTCCATCTCACTCCACCTTCTAACACCGTGTGTGGACTAATCTCCATCTGTTCCATCTCACTCCCTTCTACCCCGTGTGTGGACTAATCTCCATCTGTTCCATCTCTCTCCCTTCTAACACCGTGTGTGGACTAATCTCCATCTGTTCCATCTCACTACACCTTCTACCTCGTGTGTGGACTATTCTCCATCTGTTCAATCTCACTCCACCTTCTCACACCGTGTGTGGACTAATCTCCATCTGTTCCATCTCACTCCACCTTCTACACCGTGTGTGGACTAATCTCCATCTGTTCCATCTCACTCCCTTCTAACACCGTGTGTGGACTAATCTCCATCTGTTCCATCTCGCTCCACCTTCTACCCCGTGTGTGGACTAATCTCCATCTGTTCCATCTCACTCCACCTTCTACACCGTGTGTGGACTAATCTCCATCTGTTCCATCTCACTCCCTTCTAACACCGTGTGTGGACTAATCTCCATCTGTTCCATCTCACTCCCTTCTAATACCGTGTGTGGACTAATCTCCATCTGTTCCATCTCACTCCCTTCTACCCCGTGTGGACTAATCTCCATCTGTTCCATCTCACTCCCTTCTACACTGTGTGTGGACTAATCTCCATCTGTTCCATCTCACTCCACCTTCTAACACCGTGTGTGGACTAATCTCCATCTGTTCCATCTCACTCCCTTCTACCCGTGTGTGGACTAATCTCCATCTGTTCCATCTCACTCCACCTTCTACACCGTGTGTGGACTAATCTCCATCTGTTCCATCTCACTCCCTTCTACCCGTGTGTGGACTAATCTCCATCTGTTCCATCTCACTCCCGTCTACACCGTGTGTGGACTAATCTCCATCTGTTCCATCTCACTCCCTTCTACCCGTGTGTGGACTAATCTCCATCTGTTCCATCTCACTCCCTTCTACCCGTGTGTGGACTAATCTCCATCTGTTCCATCTCACTCCCGTCTACACCGTGTGTGGACTAATCTCCATCTGTTCCATCTCACTCCCTTCTAACACCGTGTGTGGACTAATCTCCATCTGTTCCATCTCACTCCCTTCTAACACCGTGTGTGGACTAATCTCCATCTGTTCCATCTCACTCCACCTTCTAACACCGTGTGTGGACTAATCTCCATCTGTTCCATCTCGCTCCCTTCTAACACCGTGTGTGGACTAATCTCCATCTGTTCCATCTCACTCCACCTTTTAACACCGTGTGTGGACGAATCTCCATCTGTTCCATCTCGCTCTCTTCTACCCCGTGTGTGGACTAATCTCCATCTGTTCCATCTCACTCCCTTCTACACCGTGTGTGAACTAATCTCCATCTGTTCCATCTCACTCCCTTTTAACACCGTGTGTGGACTAATCTCCATCTGTTCCATCTCACTCCACCTTCTACACCGTGTGTGGACTAATCTCCATCTGTTCCATCTCACTCCCGTCTACACCGTGTGGACTAATCTCCATCTGTTCCATCTCACTCCCCTCTACCCCGTGTGTGGACTAATCTCCATCTGTTCCATCTCACTCCCTTCTAACACCGTGTGTGGACTAATCTCCATCTGTTCCATCTCACTCCACCTTCTAACACCGTGTGTGGACTAATCTCCATCTGTTCCATCTCACTCCCTTCTAACACCGTGTGTGGACTAATCTCCATCTGTTCCATCTCACTCCACCTTCTAACACCGTGTGTGGACTAATCTCCATCTGTTCCATCTCACTCCCTTCTACCCCGTGTGTGGACTAATCTCCATCTGTTCCATCTCACTCCACCTTCTAACACCGTGTGTGGACTAATCTCCATCTGTTCCATCTCACTCCCTTCTAACACCGTGTGTGGACTAATCTCCATCTGTTCCATCTCACTTCCTTCTACCCCGTGTGTGGACTAATCTCCATCTGTTCCATCTCACTCCCTTCTACACCGTGTGTGGACTAATCTCCATCTGTTCCATCTCACTCCCTTCTACACCGTGTGTGGACTAATCTCCATCTGTTCCATTTCACTCCCTTCTACACCGTGTGTGGACTAATCTCCATCTGTTCCATCTCACTCCACCTTCTACCCCGTTTGCGGACTAATCTCCATCTGTTCCATCTCACTCCCTTCTACACTGTGGACTAATCTCCATCTGTTCCATCTCGCTCCCTTCTAACACCGTGTGTGGACTAATCTCCATCTGTTCCATCTCACTCCCTTCTACACCGTGTGTGGACTAATCTCCATCTGTTCCATCTCACTCCCTTCTAACACCATGTGTGGACTAATCTCCATCTGTTCCATCTCACTCCCTTCTAACACCGTGTGTGGACTAATCTCCATCTGTTCCATCTCACTCCACCTTCTAACACCGTGTGTGGACTAATCTCCATCTGTTCCATCTCACTCCCTTCTAACACCGTGTGTGGACTAATCTCCATCTGTTCCATCTCACTCCACCTTCTAACACCGTGTGTGGACTAATCTCCATCTGTTCCATCTCACTCCCTTCTACCCCGTGTGTGGACTAATCTCCATCTGTTCCATCTCACTCCACCTTCTAACACCGTGTGTGGACTAATCTCCATCTGTTCCATCTCACTCCCTTCTAGCACCGTGTGTGGACTAATCTCCATCTGTTCCATCTCACTTCCTTCTACCCCGTGTGTGGACTAATCTCCATCTGTTCCATCTCACTCCCTTCTACACCGTGTGTGGACTAATCTCCATCTGTTCCATCTCACTCCCTTCTACACTGTGTGTGGACTAATCTCCATCTGTTCCATCTCACTCCCTTCTACACCGTGTGTGGACTAATCTCCATCTGTTCCATCTCACTCCACCTTCTACCCCGTTTGCGGACTAATCTCCATCTGTTCCATCTCACTCCCTTCTACACTGTGGACTAATCTCCATCTGTTCCATCTCGCTCCCTTCTAACACCGTGTGTGGACTAATCTCCATCTGTTCCATCTCACTCCCTTCTACACCGTGTGTGGACTAATCTCCATCTATTCCATCTCACTCCCTTCTAACACCATGTGTGGACTAATCTCCATCTGTTCCATCTCACTCCCTTCTAACACCATGTGTGGACTAATCTCCATCTGTTCCATCTCACTCCCTTCTAACACCATGTGTGGACTAATCTCCATCTGTTCCATCTCACTCCCTTCTAACACCATGTGTGGACTAATCTCCATCTGTTCCATCTCACTCCCTTCTACTCCGTGTGTGGACTAATCTCCATCTGTTCCATCTCACTCCCTTCTAACACCGTGTGGACTAATCTCCATCTGTTCCATCTCACTCCAAACACCGTGTGTGGACTAATCTCCATCTGTTCCATCTCACTCCACCTTCTAACACGGTGTGTGGACTAATCTCCATCTGTTCCATCTCACTCCCTTCTACACCGTGTGTAGACTAATCTCCATCTGTTCCATCTCACTCCACCTTCTAACACCGTGTGTGGACTAATCTCCATCTGTTCCATCTCAGTCCCTTCTACACCGTGTGTGGACTAATCTCCATCTGTTCCATCTCACTCCCTTCTACACCGTGTGTGGACTATTCTCCATCTGTTCCATCTCACTCCCTTCTACACCGTGTGTGGACTAATCTCCATCTGTTCCATCTCACTCCACCTTCTAACACCGTGTGTGGACTAATCTCCATCTGTTCCATCTCAGTCCCTTCTACACCGTGTGTGGACTAATCTCCATCTGTTCCATCTCACTCCCTTCTACACCGTGTGTGGACTAATCTCCATCTGTTCCATCTCACTCCCTTCTACCCCGTGTGTGGACTAATCTCCATCTGTTCCATCTCACTCCCTTCTACACCGTGTGTGGACTATTCTCCATCTGTTCCATCTCACTCCCTTCTACTCCATGTGTGGACAAATCTAAATCTGTTCCATCTCACTCCCTTCTACACCGTGTATGGACTAATCTCCATCTGTTCCATCTCACTCCACCTTCTAACACCGTGTGTGGACTAATCTCCATCTGTTCCATCTCACTCCCTTCTACACCGTGTGTGGACTAATCTCCATCTGTTCCATCTCACTCCACCTTCTACCCCGTGTGTGGACTAATCTCCATCTGTTCCATCTCACTCCCGTCTACACCGTGTGTGGACTAATCTCCATCTGTTCCATCTCACTCCCTTCTACCCGTGTGTGGACTAATCTCCATCTGTTCCATCTCACTCCCTTCTACCCGTGTGTGGACTAATCTCCATCTGTTCCATCTCACTCCCTTCTACCCCGTGTGTGGACTAATCTCCATCTGTTCCATCTCTCTCCCTTCTAACACCGTGTGTGGACTAATCTCCATCTGTTCCATCTCACTACACCTTCTACCTCGTGTGTGGACTATTCTCCATCTGTTCAATCTCACTCCACCTTCTAACACCGTGTGTGGACTAATCTCCATCTGTTCCATCTCACTCCACCTTCTACACCGTGTGTGGACTAATCTCCATCTGTTCCATCTCACTCCCTTCTAACACCGTGTGTGGACTAATCTCCATCTGTTCCATCTCGCTCCACCTTCTACCCCGTGTGTGGACTAATCTCCATCTGTTCCATCTCACTCCACCTTCTACACCGTGTGTGGACTAATCTCCATCTGTTCCATCTCACTCCCTTCTAACACCGTGTGTGGACTAATCTCCATCTGTTCCATCTCACTCCCTTCTAATACCGTGTGTGGACTAATCTCCATCTGTTCCATCTCACTCCCTTCTACCCCGTGTGGACTAATCTCCATCTGTTCCATCTCACTCCCTTCTACACTGTGTGTGGACTAATCTCCATCTGTTCCATCTCACTCCACCTTCTAACACCGTGTGTGGACTAATCTCCATCTGTTCCATCTCACTCCCTTCTACCCGTGTGTGGACTAATCTCCATCTGTTCCATCTCACTCCCTTCTACCCGTGTGTGGACTAATCTCCATCTGTTCCATCTCACTCCCGTCTACACCGTGTGTGGACTAATCTCCATCTGTTCCATCTCACTCCCTTCTACCCGTGTGTGGACTAATCTCCATCTGTTCCATCTCACTCCCTTCTACCCGTGTGTGGACTAATCTCCATCTGTTCCATCTCACTCCCGTCTACACCGTGTGTGGACTAATCTCCATCTGTTCCATCTCACTCCCTTCTAACACCGTGTGTGGACTAATCTCCATCTGTTCCATCTCACTCCCTTCTAACACCGTGTGTGGACTAATCTCCATCTGTTCCATCTCACTCCACCTTCTAACACCGTGTGTGGACTAATCTCCATCTGTTCCATCTCGCTCCCTTCTAACACCGTGTGTGGACTAATCTCCATCTGTTCCATCTCACTCCACCTTTTAACACCGTGTGTGGACGAATCTCCATCTGTTCCATCTCGCTCCCTTCTACCCCGTGTGTGGACTAATCTCCATCTGTTCCATCTCACTCCCTTCTACACCGTGTGTGAACTAATCTCCATCTGTTCCATCTCACTCCCTTTTAACACCGTGTGTGGACTAATCTCCATCTGTTCCATCTCACTCCACCTTCTACACCGTGTGTGGACTAATCTCCATCTGTTCCATCTCACTCCCTTCTAACACCGTGTGTGGACTAATCTCCATCTGTTCCATCTCACTCCCGTCCACACCGTGTGGACTAATCTCCATCTGTTCCATCTCACTCCCCTCTACCCCGTGTGTGGACTAATCTCCATCTGTTCCATCTCACTCCCTTCTAACACCGTGTGTGGACTAATCTCCATCTGTTCCATCTCACTCCACCTTCTAACACCGTGTGTGGACTAATCTCCATCTGTTCCATCTCACTCCCTTCTAACACCGTGTGTGGACTAATCTCCATCTGTTCCATCTCACTCCACCTTCTAACACCGTGTGTGGACTAATCTCCATCTGTTCCATCTCACTCCCTTCTACCCCGTGTGTGGACTAATCTCCATCTGTTCCATCTCACTCCACCTTCTAACACCGTGTGTGGACTAATCTCCATCTGTTCCATCTCACTCCCTTCTAACACCGTGTGTGGACTAATCTCCATCTGTTCCATCTCACTTCCTTCTACCCCGTGTGTGGACTAATCTCCATCTGTTCCATCTCACTCCCTTCTACACCGTGTGTGGACTAATCTCCATCTGTTCCATCTCACTCCCTTCTACACCGTGTGTGGACTAATCTCCATCTGTTCCATCTCACTCCCTTCTACACCGTGTGTGGACTAATCTCCATCTGTTCCATCTCACTCCACCTTCTACCCCGTTTGCGGACTAATCTCCATCTGTTCCATCTCACTCCCTTCTACACTGTGGACTAATCTCCATCTGTTCCATCTCGCTCCCTTCTAACACCGTGTGTGGACTAATCTCCATCTGTTCCATCTCACTCCCTTCTACACCGTGTGTGGACTAATCTCCATCTGTTCCATCTCACTCCCTTCTAACACCATGTGTGGACTAATCTCCATCTGTTCCATCTCACTCCCTTCTAACACCATGTGTGGACTAATCTCCATCTGTTCCATCTCACTCCCTTCTAACACCATGTGTGGACTAATCTCCATCTGTTCCATCTCACTCCCTTCTACTCCGTGTGTGGACTAATCTCCATCTGTTCCATCTCACTCCCTTCTAACACCGTGTGGACTAATCTCCATCTGTTCCATCTCACTCCTACCACCGTGTGTGGACTAATCTCCATCTGTTCCATCTCAGTCCCTTCTACACCGTGTGTGGACTAATCTCCATCTGTTCCATCTCACTCCCTTCTACACCGTGTGTGGACTATTCTCCATCTGTTCCATCTCACTCCCTTCTACACCGTGTGTGGACTAATCTCCATCTGTTCCATCTCACTCCCTTCTACCCCGTGTGTGGACTAATCTCCATCTGTTCCATCTCACTCCCTTCTACACCGTGTGTGGACTATTCTCCATCTGTTCCATCTCACTCCCTTCTACTCCATGTGTGGACTAATCTAAATCTGTTCCATCTCACTCCCTTCTACACCGTGTATGGACTAATCTCCATCTGTTCCATCTCGCTCCACCTTCTAACACCGTGTGTGGACTAATCTCCATCTGTTCCATCTCACTCCCTTCTACACCGTGTGTGGACTAATCTCCATCTGTTCCATCTCACTCCACCTTCTACCCCGTGTGTGGACTAATCTCCATCTGTTCCATCTCACTCCCGTCTACACCGTGTGTGGACTAATCTCCATCTGTTCCATCTCACTCCCTTCTACCCGTGTGTGGACTAATCTCCATCTGTTCCATCTCACTCCCTTCTACCCGTGTGTGGACTAATCTCCATCTGTTCCATCTCACTCCCGTCTACACCGTGTGTGGACTAATCTCCATCTGTTCCATCTCACTCCCTTCTAACACCGTGTGTGGACTAATCTCCATCTGTTCCATCTCACTCCCTTCTAACACCGTGTGTGGACTAATCTCCATCCGTTCCATCTCACTCCACCTTCTAACACCGTGTGTGGACTAATCTCCATCTGTTCCATCTCGCTCCCTTCTAACACCGTGTGTGGACTAATCTCCATCTGTTCCATCTCACTCCACCTTTTAACACCGTGTGTGGACGAATCTCCATCTGTTCCATCTCGCTCCCTTCTACCCCGTGTGTGGACTAATCTCCATCTGTTCCATCTCACTCCCTTCTACACCGTGTGTGGACTAATCTCCATCTGTTCCATCTCACTCCCTTTTAACACCGTGTGTGGACTAATCTCCATCTGTTCCATCTCACTCCACCTTCTACACCGTGTGTGGACTAATCTCCATCTGTTCCATCTCACTCCCTTCTAACACCGTGTGTGGACTAATCTCCATCTGTTCCATCTCACTCCACCTTCTAACACCGTGTGTGGACTAATCTCCATCTGTTCCATCTCACTCCCTTCTAACACCGTGTGTGGACTAATCTCCATCTGTTCCATCTCACTCCCGTCTAACACCGTGTGTGGACTAATCTCAATCTGTTCCATCTCACTCCACCTACCCCGTGTGTGGACTAATCTCCATCTGTTCCATCTCACTCCCTTCTAAAACCGTGTGTGGACTAATCTCCATCTGTTCCATCTCACTCCCTTCTACACCGTGTGTGGACTAATCTCCATCTGTTCCATCTCACTCCCTTCTATCCCGTGTGTGGACTAATCTCCATCTGTTCCATCTCACTCCCTTCTAACACCGTGTGTGGACTAATCTCCATCTGTTCCATCTCACTCCCTTCTAAAACCGTGTGTGGACTAATCTCCATCTGTTCCATCTCCCTCCACCTTCTAACACCGTGTGTGGACTAATCTCCATCTGTTCCATCTCACTCCCTTCTAACACCGTGTGTGGACTAATCTCCATCTGTTCCATCTCGCTCCCTTCTACACCGTGTGTGGACTAATCTCCATCTGTTCCATCTCGCTCCCTCCTACCCCGTGTGTGGACTAATCTCCATCTGTTCCATCTCACTCCACATTCTACCCCGTGTGTGGACTAATCTCCATCTGTTCCATCTCACTCCCTTCTAACACCGTGTGTGGACTAATCTCCATCTGTTCCATCTCACTCCCTTCTACACCGTGTGTGGACTAATCTCCATCTGTTCCATCTCACTCCCTTCTAACACCGTGTGTGGACTAATCTCCATCTGTTCCATCTCACTCCACCTTCTAACACCGTGTGTGGACTAATCTCCATCTGTTCCATCTCACTCCCTTCTAACACCGTGTGTGGACTAATCTCCATCTGTTCCATCTCACTCCCTTCTACACCGTGTGTGGACTAATCTCCATCTGTTCCATCTCACTCCCGTCTACACCGTGTGTGGACTAATCTCCATCTGTTCCATCTCACTCCCTTCTAACACCGTGTGTGGACTAATATCCATCTGTTACATCTCACTCCACCTTCTACACCGTGTGTGGACTAATCTCCATCTGTTCCATCTCACTCGACCTTCTACACCGTGTGCGGACTAATCTCCATCTGTTCCATCTCCCTCCAACTTCTAACACCGTGTGTGGACTAATCTCCATCTGTTCCATCTCACTCCACCTTCTAACACCGTGTGGACTAATCTCCATCTGTTCCATCTCACTCCCTTCTAACACCGTGTGTGGACTAATCTCCATCTGTTCCATCTCACTCCCTTCTAACACCGTGTGTGGACTAATCTCCATCTGTTCCATCTCACTCCCTTCTACCCCGTGTGTGGACTAATCTCCATCTGTTCCATCTCACTCCCGTCTACACCGTGTGTGGACTAATCTCCATCTGTTCCATCTCACTCCCTTCTAACACCGTGTGTGGACTAATCTCCACCTGTTCCAACCCACTCCCTTCTACACCGTGTGTGGACTAATCTCCATCTGTTACATCTCACTCCACCTTCTACACCGTGTGTGGACTAATCTCCATCTGTTCCATCTCACTCCCTTCTACACCGAGTGTGGACTAATCTCCATCTGTTCCAACCCACTCCCTTCTACACCGTGTGTGGACTAATCTCCATCTGTTACATCTCACTCCCTTCTAACACCGTGTGTGGACTAATCTCCATCTGTTCCATCTCGCTCGACCTTCTACACCGTGTGTGGACTAATCTCCATCTGTTCCATCTCACTCGACCTTCTACACCGTGTGCGGACTAATCTCCATCTGTTCCATCTCACTCCCTTCTAACACCGCGTGTGGACTAATCTCCATCTGTTCCATCTCACTCCCTTCTACACCGTGTGTGGACTAATCTCCATCTGTTCCATCTCCCTCCAACTTCTAACACCGTGTGTGGACTAATCTCCATCTGTTCCATCTCAATCCCTTCTACGCCGTGTGTGGACTAATCTCCATCTGTTCCATCTCACTCAATCTTCTAACACCATGTGTAGACTAATCTCCATCTGTTCCATCACACCCCCTTCTACACTGTGGACTAATCTCCATCTGTTCCATCTCACTCCCTTCTAACACCGTGTGGACTAATCTCCATCTGTTCCATCTCACTCCTACCACCGTGTGTGGACTAATCTCCATCTGTTCCATCTCAGTCCCTTCTACACCGTGTGTGGACTAATCTCCATCTGTTCCATCTCACTCCCTTCTACACCGTGTGTGGACTATTCTCCATCTGTTCCATCTCACTCCCTTCTACACCGTGTGTGGACTAATCTCCATCTGTTCCATCTCACTCCCTTCTACCCCGTGTGTGGACTAATCTCCATCTGTTCCATCTCACTCCCTTCTACACCGTGTGTGGACTATTCTCCATCTGTTCCATCTCACTCCCTTCTACTCCATGTGTGGACTAATCTAAATCTGTTCCATCTCACTCCCTTCTACACCGTGTATGGACTAATCTCCATCTGTTCCATCTCGCTCCACCTTCTAACACCGTGTGTGGACTAATCTCCATCTGTTCCATCTCACTCCCTTCTACACCGTGTGTGGACTAATCTCCATCTGTTCCATCTCACTCCACCTTCTACCCCGTGTGTGGACTAATCTCCATCTGTTCCATCTCACTCCCGTCTACACCGTGTGTGGACTAATCTCCATCTGTTCCATCTCACTCCCTTCTACCCGTGTGTGGACTAATCTCCATCTGTTCCATCTCACTCCCTTCTACCCGTGTGTGGACTAATCTCCATCTGTTCCATCTCACTCCCGTCTACACCGTGTGTGGACTAATCTCCATCTGTTCCATCTCACTCCCTTCTAACACCGTGTGTGGACTAATCTCCATCTGTTCCATCTCACTCCCTTCTAACACCGTGTGTGGACTAATCTCCATCCGTTCCATCTCACTCCACCTTCTAACACCGTGTGTGGACTAATCTCCATCTGTTCCATCTCGCTCCCTTCTAACACCGTGTGTGGACTAATCTCCATCTGTTCCATCTCACTCCACCTTTTAACACCGTGTGTGGACGAATCTCCATCTGTTCCATCTCGCTCCCTTCTACCCCGTGTGTGGACTAATCTCCATCTGTTCCATCTCACTCCCTTCTACACCGTGTGTGGACTAATCTCCATCTGTTCCATCTCACTCCCTTTTAACACCGTGTGTGGACTAATCTCCATCTGTTCCATCTCACTCCACCTTCTACACCGTGTGTGGACTAATCTCCATCTGTTCCATCTCACTCCCTTCTAACACCGTGTGTGGACTAATCTCCATCTGTTCCATCTCACTCCACCTTCTAACACCGTGTGTGGACTAATCTCCATCTGTTCCATCTCACTCCCTTCTAACACCGTGTGTGGACTAATCTCCATCTGTTCCATCTCACTCCCGTCTAACACCGTGTGTGGACTAATCTCAATCTGTTCCATCTCACTCCACCTACCCCGTGTGTGGACTAATCTCCATCTGTTCCATCTCACTCCCTTCTAAAACCGTGTGTGGACTAATCTCCATCTGTTCCATCTCACTCCCTTCTACACCGTGTGTGGACTAATCTCCATCTGTTCCATCTCACTCCCTTCTATCCCGTGTGTGGACTAATCTCCATCTGTTCCATCTCACTCCCTTCTAACACCGTGTGTGGACTAATCTCCATCTGTTCCATCTCACTCCCTTCTAAAACCGTGTGTGGACTAATCTCCATCTGTTCCATCTCCCTCCACCTTCTAACACCGTGTGTGGACTAATCTCCATCTGTTCCATCTCACTCCCTTCTAACACCGTGTGTGGACTAATCTCCATCTGTTCCATCTCGCTCCCTTCTACACCGTGTGTGGACTAATCTCCATCTGTTCCATCTCGCTCCCTCCTACCCCGTGTGTGGACTAATCTCCATCTGTTCCATCTCACTCCACATTCTACCCCGTGTGTGGACTAATCTCCATCTGTTCCATCTCACTCCCTTCTAACACCGTGTGTGGACTAATCTCCATCTGTTCCATCTCACTCCCTTCTACACCGTGTGTGGACTAATCTCCATCTGTTCCATCTCACTCCCTTCTAACACCGTGTGTGGACTAATCTCCATCTGTTCCATCTCACTCCACCTTCTAACACCGTGTGTGGACTAATCTCCATCTGTTCCATCTCACTCCCTTCTAACACCGTGTGTGGACTAATCTCCATCTGTTCCATCTCACTCCCTTCTACACCGTGTGTGGACTAATCTCCATCTGTTCCATCTCACTCCCGTCTACACCGTGTGTGGACTAATCTCCATCTGTTCCATCTCACTCCCTTCTAACACCGTGTGTGGACTAATATCCATCTGTTACATCTCACTCCACCTTCTACACCGTGTGTGGACTAATCTCCATCTGTTCCATCTCACTCGACCTTCTACACCGTGTGCGGACTAATCTCCATCTGTTCCATCTCCCTCCAACTTCTAACACCGTGTGTGGACTAATCTCCATCTGTTCCATCTCACTCCACCTTCTAACACCGTGTGGACTAATCTCCATCTGTTCCATCTCACTCCCTTCTAACACCGTGTGTGGACTAATCTCCATCTGTTCCATCTCACTCCCTTCTAACACCGTGTGTGGACTAATCTCCATCTGTTCCATCTCACTCCCTTCTACCCCGTGTGTGGACTAATCTCCATCTGTTCCATCTCACTCCCGTCTACACCGTGTGTGGACTAATCTCCATCTGTTCCATCTCACTCCCTTCTAACACCGTGTGTGGACTAATCTCCACCTGTTCCAACCCACTCCCTTCTACACCGTGTGTGGACTAATCTCCATCTGTTACATCTCACTCCACCTTCTACACCGTGTGTGGACTAATCTCCATCTGTTCCATCTCACTCCCTTCTACACCGAGTGTGGACTAATCTCCATCTGTTCCAACCCACTCCCTTCTACACCGTGTGTGGACTAATCTCCATCTGTTACATCTCACTCCCTTCTAACACCGTGTGTGGACTAATCTCCATCTGTTCCATCTCGCTCGACCTTCTACACCGTGTGTGGACTAATCTCCATCTGTTCCATCTCACTCGACCTTCTACACCGTGTGCGGACTAATCTCCATCTGTTCCATCTCACTCCCTTCTAACACCGCGTGTGGACTAATCTCCATCTGTTCCATCTCACTCCCTTCTACACCGTGTGTGGACTAATCTCCATCTGTTCCATCTCCCTCCAACTTCTAACACCGTGTGTGGACTAATCTCCATCTGTTCCATCTCAATCCCTTCTACGCCGTGTGTGGACTAATCTCCATCTGTTCCATCTCACTCAATCTTCTAACACCATGTGTAGACTAATCTCCATCTGTTCCATCACACCCCCTTCTACACTGTGGACTAATCTCCATCTGTTCCATCTCACTCCCTTCTAACACCGTGTGTGGACTAATCTCCATCTGTTCCATCTCACTCACTTCTAACACCGTGTGTGGAATAATCTCAATCTGTTCCATCTCACTCCCTTCTAACACCATGTGTGGACTAATCTCCATCTGTTCCATCTCACTCTCTTCTACCCGTGTGTAGACTAATCTCCATCTGTTCCATCTCACTCCCTTCTAACACCGTGTGTGGACTAATATCCATCTGTTCCATCTCACTCCCTTCTACCCGTGTGTAGACTAATCTCCATCTGTTCCATCTCACTCCCTTCTACACCGTGTGTGGACTAATCTCCATCTGTTCCATCTCACTCACTTCCAACACCGTGTGTGGACTAATCTCCATCTGTTCCATCTCACTCCCTTCTAACTCCGTGTGTGGACTAATCTCCATCTGTTCCATCTCACTCCCTTCTACACCGTGTGTGGACTAATCTCCATCTGTTCCATCTCACTCCCTTCTACACCGTGTGTGGACTAATCTCCATCTGTTCCATCTCGCTCCCTTCTAACACCGTGTGTGGACTAATCTCCATCTGTTCCATCTCACTCCCTTCTACCCCGTGTGTGGACTAATCTCCATCTGTTCCATCTCACTCCCTTCTAACACCATGTGTGGACTAATCTCCATCTGTTCCATCTCACTCCCTTCTAACACCATGTGTGGACTAATCTCCATCTGTTCCATCTCACTCCCTTCTACCCGTGTGTGGACTAATCTCCATCTGTCCCATCTCACTCCCTTCTACCCGTGTGTGGACTAATCTCCATCTGTTCCATCTCACTCCCGTCTACACCGTGTGTGGACTAATCTCCATCTGTTCCATCTCACTCCCTTCTAAAACCGTGTGTGGACTAATCTCCATCTGTTCCATCTCACTCCCTTCTAACACCGTGTGTGGACTAATCTCCATCTGTTCCATCTCACTCCACCTTCTAACACCGTGTGTGGACTAATCTCCATCTGTTCCATCTCGCTCCCTTCTAACACCGTGTGTGGACTAATCTCCATCTGTTCCATCTCACTCCACCTTTTAACACCGTGTGTGGACGAATCTCCATCTGTTCCATCTCGCTCCCTTCTACCCCGTGTGTGGACTAATCTCCATCTGTTCCATCTCACTCCCTTCTACACCGTGTGTGGACTAATCTCCATCTGTTCCATCTCACTCCCTTTTAACACCGTGTGTGGACTAATCTCCATCTGTTCCATCTCACTCCCTTCTACACCGTGTGTGGACTATTCTCCATCTGTTCCATCTCACTCCCTTCTACTCCATGTGTGGACTAATCTCCATCTGTTCCATCTCACTCCACCTTCTACCCCGTGTGTGGACTAATCTCCATCTGTTCCATCTCACTCCCGTCTACACCGTGTGTGGACTAATCTCCATCTGTTCCATCTCACTCCCTTCTACCCGTGTGTGGACTAATCTCCATCTGTTCCATCTCACTCCCTTCTACCCGTGTGTGGACTAATCTCCATCTGTTCCATCTCACTCCCGTCTACACCGTGTGTGGACTAATCTCCATCTGTTCCATCTCACTCCCTTCTAACACCGTGTGTGGACTAATCTCCATCTGTTCCATCTCACTCCCTTCTAACACCGTGTGTGGACTAATCTCCATCTGTTATATCTCACTCCACCTTCTAACACCGTGTGTGGACTAATCTCCATCTGTTCCATCTCGCTCCCTTCTAACACCGTGTGTGGACTAATCTCCATCTGTTCCATCTCACTCCACCTTTTAACACCGTGTGTGGACGAATCTCCATCTGTTCCATCTCGCTCCCTTCTACCCGTGTGTGGACTAATCTCCACCTGTTCCATCTCACTTCCTTCTACACCGTGTGTGGACTAATCTCCATCTGTTCCATCTCACTCCCTTTTAACACCGTGTGTGGACTAATCTCCATCTGTTCCATCTCACTCCACCTTCTACACCGTGTGTGGACTAAT
The DNA here is from genome assembly GCF_048934315.1 of Petromyzon marinus. Lineage (NCBI taxonomy): Eukaryota > Metazoa > Chordata > Hyperoartia > Petromyzontiformes > Petromyzontidae > Petromyzon > Petromyzon marinus. The sequence continues at coordinate 718,027 of NW_027422619.1, forward strand.
CTCCATCTGTTCCATCTCACTCCCTTCTAACACCGTGTGTGGACTAATCTCCATCTGTTCCATCTCACTCCACCTTCTAACACCGTGTGTGGACTAATCTCCATCTGTTCCATCTCACTCCCTTCTAACACCGTGTGTGGACTAATCTCCATCTGTTCCATCTCACTCCCGTCTAACACCGTGTGTGGACTAATCTCAATCTGTTCCATCTCACTCCACCTACCCCGTGTGTGGACTAATCTCCATCTGTTCCATCTCACTCCCTTCTAAAACCGTGTGTGGACTAATCTCCATCTGTTCCATCTCACTCCCTTCTACACCGTGTGTGGACTAATCTCCATCTGTTCCATCTCACTCCCTTCTATCCCGTGTGTGGACTAATCTCCATCTGTTCCATCTCACTCCCTTCTAACACCGTGTGTGGACTAATCTCCATCTGTTCCATCTCACTCCCTTCTAAAACCGTGTGTGGACTAATCTCCATCTGTTCCATCTCACTCCACCTTCTAACACCGTGTGTGGACTAATCTCCATCTGTTCCATCTCACTCCCTTCTAACACCGTGTGTGGACTAATCTCCATCTGTTCCATCTCGCTCCCTTCTACACCGTGTGTGGACTAATCTCCATCTGTTCCATCTCGCTCCCTCCTACCCCGTGTGTGGACTAATCTCCATCTGTTCCATCTCACTCCACATTCTACCCCGTGTGTGGACTAATCTCCATCTGTTCCATCTCACTCCCTTCTAACACCGTGTGTGGACTAATCTCCATCTGTTCCATCTCACTCCCTTCTACACCGTGTGTGGACTAATCTCCATCTGTTCCATCTCACTCCCTTCTAACACCGTGTGTGGACTAATCTCCATCTGTTCCATCTCACTCCACCTTCTAACACCGTGTGTGGACTAATCTCCATCTGTTCCATCTCACTCCCTTCTAACACCGTGTGTGGACTAATCTCCATCTGTTCCATCTCACTCCCTTCTACACCGTGTGTGGACTAATCTCCATCTGTTCCATCTCACTCCCGTCTACACCGTGTGTGGACTAATCTCCATCTGTTCCATCTCACTCCCTTCTAACACCGTGTGTGGACGAATATCCATCTGTTACATCTCACTCCACCTTCTACACCGTGTGTGGACTAATCTCCATCTGTTCCATCTCACTCGACCTTCTACACCGTGTGCGGACTAATCTCCATCTGTTCCATCTCCCTCCAACTTCTAACACCGTGTGTGGACTAATCTCCATCTGTTCCATCTCACTCCACCTTCTAACACCGTGTGGACTAATCTCCATCTGTTCCATCTCACTCCCTTCTAACACCGTGTGTGGACTAATCTCCATCTGTTTTATCTCACTCCCTTCTAACACCGTGTGTGGACTAATCTCCATCTGTTCCATCTCACTCCCTTCTACCCCGTGTGTGGACTAATCTCCATCTGTTCCATCTCACTCCCGTCTACACCGTGTGTGGACTAATCTCCATCTGTTCCATCTCACTCCCTTCTAACACCGTGTGTGGACTAATCTCCACCTGTTCCAACCCACTCCCTTCTACACCGTGTGTGGACTAATCTCCATCTGTTACATCTCACTCCACCTTCTACACCGTGTCTGGACTAATCTCCATCTGTTCCATCTCGCTCGACCTTCTACACCGTGTGTGGACTAATCTCCATCTGTTCCATCTCACTCGACCTTCTACACCGTGTGCGGACTAATCTCCATCTGTTCCATCTCACTCCCTTCTAACACCGCGTGTGGACTAATCTCCATCTGTTCCATCTCACTCCCTTCTACACCGTGTGTGGACTAATCTCCATCTGTTCCATCTCCCTCCAACTTCTAACACCGTGTGTGGACTAATCTCCATCTGTTCCATCTCACTCCCTTCTAACACCGTGTGTGGACTAATCTCCATCTGTTCCATCTCACTCCACCTTCTAACACCGTGTGTGGACTAATCTCCATCTGTTCCATCTCACTCCCTTCTAACACCGTGTGTGGACTAATCTCCATCTGTTCCATCTCACTCCCGTCTAACACCGTGTGTGGACTAATCTCAATCTGTTCCATCTCACTCCACCTACCCCGTGTGTGGACTAATCTCCATCTGTTCCATCTCACTCCCTTCTAAAACCGTGTGTGGACTAATCTCCATCTGTTCCATCTCACTCCCTTCTACACCGTGTGTGGACTAATCTCCATCTGTTCCATCTCACTCCCTTCTATCCCGTGTGTGGACTAATCTCCATCTGTTCCATCTCACTCCCTTCTAACACCGTGTGTGGACTAATCTCCATCTGTTCCATCTCACTCCCTTCTAAAACCGTGTGTGGACTAATCTCCATCTGTTCCATCTCACTCCACCTTCTAACACCGTGTGTGGACTAATCTCCATCTGTTCCATCTCACTCCCTTCTAACACCGTGTGTGGACTAATCTCCATCTGTTCCATCTCGCTCCCTTCTACACCGTGTGTGGACTAATCTCCATCTGTTCCATCTCGCTCCCTCCTACCCCGTGTGTGGACTAATCTCCATCTGTTCCATCTCACTCCACATTCTACCCCGTGTGTGGACTAATCTCCATCTGTTCCATCTCACTCCCTTCTAACACCGTGTGTGGACTAATCTCCATCTGTTCCATCTCACTCCCTTCTACACCGTGTGTGGACTAATCTCCATCTGTTCCATCTCACTCCCTTCTAACACCGTGTGTAGACTAATCTCCATCTGTTCCATCTCACTCCACCTTCTAACACCGTGTGTGGACTAATCTCCATCTGTTCCATCTCACTCCCTTCTAACACCGTGTGTGGACTAATCTCCATCTGTTCCATCTCACTCCCTTCTACACCGTGTGTGGACTAATCTCCATCTGTTCCATCTCACTCCCGTCTACACCGTGTGTGGACTAATCTCCATCTGTTCCATCTCACTCCCTTCTAACACCGTGTGTGGACGAATATCCATCTGTTACATCTCACTCCACCTTCTACACCGTGTGTGGACTAATCTCCATCTGTTCCATCTCACTCGACCTTCTACACCGTGTGCGGACTAATCTCCATCTGTTCCATCTCCCTCCAACTTCTAACACCGTGTGTGGACTAATCTCCATCTGTTCCATCTCACTCCACCTTCTAACACCGTGTGGACTAATCTCCATCTGTTCCATCTCACTCCCTTCTAACACCGTGTGTGGACTAATCTCCATCTGTTTTATCTCACTCCCTTCTAACACCGTGTGTGGACTAATCTCCATCTGTTCCATCTCACTCCCTTCTACCCCGTGTGTGGACTAATCTCCATCTGTTCCATCTCACTCCCGTCTACACCGTGTGTGGACTAATCTCCATCTGTTCCATCTCACTCCCTTCTAACACCGTGTGTGGACTAATCTCCACCTGTTCCAACCCACTCCCTTCTACACCGTGTGTGGACTAATCTCCATCTGTTACATCTCACTCCACCTTCTACACCGTGTGTGGACTAATCTCCATCTGTTCCATCTCACTCCCTTCTACACCGAGTGTGGACTAATCTCCATCTGTTCCAACCCACTCCCTTCTACACCGTGTGTGGACTAATCTCCATCTGTTACATCTCACTCCCTTCTAACACCGTGTGTGGACTAATCTCCATCTGTTCCATCTCGCTCGACCTTCTACACCGTGTGTGGACTAATCTCCATCTGTTCCATCTCACTCGACCTTCTACACCGTGTGCGGACTAATCTCCATCTGTTCCATCTCACTCCCTTCTAACACCGCGTGTGGACTAATCTCCATCTGTTCCATCTCACTCCCTTCTACACCGTGTGTGGACTAATCTCCATCTGTTCCATCTCCCTCCAACTTCTAACACCGTGTGTGGACTAATCTCCATCTGTTCCATCTCAATCCCTTCTACGCCGTGTGTGGACTAATCTCCATCTGTTCCATCACACCCCCTTCTACACTGTGGACTAATCTCCATCTGTTCCATCTCACTCCCTTCTAACACCGTGTGTGGACTAATCTCCATCTGTTCCATCTCACTCACTTCTAACACCGTGTGTGGAATAATCTCCATCTGTTCCATCTCACTCCCTTCTAACACCATGTGTGGACTAATCTCCATCTGTTCCATCTCACTCCCTTCTAACACCGTGTGTGGACTAATATCCATCTGTTCCATCTCACTCCCTTCTACCCGTGTGTAGACTAATCTCCATCTGTTCCATCTCACTCCCTTCTACACCGTGTGTGGACTAATCTCCATCTGTTCCATCTCACTCACTTCCAACACCGTGTGTGGACTAATCTCCATCTGTTCCATCTCACTCCCTTCTAACTCCGTGTGTGGACTAATCTCCATCTGTTCCATCTCACTCCCTTCTACACCGTGTGTGGACTAATCTCCATCTGTTCCATCTCACTCCCTTCTACACCGTGTGTGGACTAATCTCCATCTGTTCCATCTCGCTCCCTTCTAACACCGTGTGTGGACTAATCTCCATCTGTTCCATCTCACTCCCTTCTACCCCGTGTGTGGACTAATCTCCATCTGTTCCATCTCACTCCCTTCTAACACCATGTGTGGACTAATCTCCATCTGTTCCATCTCACTCCCTTCTAACACCATGTGTGGACTAATCTCCATCTGTTCCATCTCACTCCCTTCTACCCGTGTGTGGACTAATCTCCATCTGTTCCATCTCACTCCCTTCTTCCCGTGTGTGGACTAATCTCCATCTGTTCCATCTCACTCCCGTCTACACCGTGTGTGGACTAATCTCCATCTGTTCCATCTCACTCCCTTCTAACACCGTGTGTGGACTAATCTCCATCTGTTCCATCTCACTCCCTTCTAACACCGTGTGTGGACTAATCTCCATCTGTTCCATCTCACTCCACCTTCTAACACCGTGTGTGGACTAATCTCCATCTGTTCCATCTCGCTCCCTTCTAACACCGTGTGTGGACTAATCTCCATCTGTTCCATCTCACTCCACCTTTTAACACCGTGTGTGGACGAATCTCCATCTGTTCCATCTCGCTCCCTTCTACCCCGTGTGTGGACTAATCTCCATCTGTTCCATCTCACTCCCTTCTACACCGTGTGTGGACTAATCTCCATCTGTTCCATCTCACTCCCTTTTAACACCGTGTGTGGACTAATCTCCATCTGTTCCATCTCACTCCACCTTCTACACCGTGTGTGGACTAATCTCCATCTGTTCCATCTCACTCTGTTCTAACACCGTGTGTGGACTAATCTCCATCTGTTCCATCTCACTCCACCTTCTAACACCGTGTGTGGACTAATCTCCATCTGTTCCATCTCACTCCCGTCTAACACCGTGTGTGGACTAATCTCAATCTGTTCCATCTCACTCCACCTACCCCGTGTGTGGACTAATCTCCATCTGTTCCATCTCACTCCCTTCTAAAACCGTGTGTGGACTAATCTCCATCTGTTCCATCTCACTCCCTTCTACACCGTGTGTGGACTAATCTCCATCTGTTCCATCTCACTCCCTTCTATCCCGTGTGTGGACTAATCTCCATCTGTTCCATCTCACTCCCTTCTAACACCGTGTGTGGACTAATCTCCATCTGTTCCATCTCACTCCCTTCTAAAACCGTGTGTGGACTAATCTCCATCTGTTCCATCTCACTCCACCTTCTAACACCGTGTGTGGACTAATCTCCATCTGTTCCATCTCACTCCCTTCTAACACCGTGTGTGGACTAATCTCCATCTGTTCCATCTCGCTCCCTTCTACACCGTGTGTGGACTAATCTCCATCTGTTCCATCTCGCTCCCTCCTACCCCGTGTGTGGACTAATCTCCATCTGTTCCATCTCACTCCACATTCTACCCCGTGTGTGGACTAATCTCCATCTGTTCCATCTCACTCCCTTCTAACACCGTGTGTGGACTAATCTCCATCTGTTCCATCTCACTCCCTTCTACACCGTGTGTGGACTAATCTCCATCTGTTCCATCTCACTCCCTTCTAACACCGTGTGTGGACTAATCTCCATCTGTTCCATCTCACTCCACCTTCTAACACCGTGTGTGGACTAATCTCCATCTGTTCCATCTCACTCCCTTCTACACCGTGTGTGGACTAATCTCCATCTGTTCCATCTCACTCCCTTCTAACACCGTGTGTGGACTAATCTCCATCTGTTCCATCTCACTCGACCTTCTACACCGTGTGCGGACTAATCTCCATCTGTTCCATCTCCCTCCAACTTCTAACACCGTGTGTGGACTAATCTCCATCTGTTCCATCTCACTCCACCTTCTAACACCGTGTGGACTAATCTCCATCTGTTCCATCTCACTCCCTTCTAACACCGTGTGTGGACTAATCTCCATCTGTTCCATCTCACTCCCTTCTAACACCGTGTGTGGACTAATCTCCATCTGTTCCATCTCACTCCCTTCTACCCCGTGTGTGGACTAATCTCCATCTGTTCCATCTCACTCCCGTCTACACCGTGTGTGGACTAATCTCCATCTGTTCCATCTCACTCCCTTCTAACACCGTGTGTGGACTAATCTCCACCTGTTCCAACCCACTCCCTTCTACACCGTGTGTGGACTAATCTCCATCTGTTACATCTCACTCCACCTTCTACACCGTGTGTGGACTAATCTCCATCTGTTCCATCTCACTCCCTTCTACACCGAGTGTGGACTAATCTCCATCTGTTCCAACCCACTCCCTTCTACACCGTGTGTGGACTAATCTCCATCTGTTACATCTCACTCCCTTCTAACACCGTGTGTGGACTAATCTCCATCTGTTCCATCTCGCTCGACCTTCTACACCGTGTGTGGACTAATCTCCATCTGTTCCATCTCACTCGACCTTCTACACCGTGTGCGGACTAATCTCCATCTGTTCCATCTCACTCCCTTCTAACACCGCGTGTGGACTAATCTCCATCTGTTCCATCTCACTCCCTTCTACACCGTGTGTGGACTAATCTCCATCTGTTCCATCTCCCTCCAACTTCTAACACCGTGTGTGGACTAATCTCCATCTGTTCCATCTCAATCCCTTCTACGCCGTGTGTGGACTAATCTCCATCTGTTCCATCTCACTCAATCTTCTAACACCATGTGTAGACTAATCTCCATCTGTTCCATCACACCCCCTTCTACACTGTGGACTAATCTCCATCTGTTCCATCTCACTCCCTTCTAACACCGTGTGTGGACTAATCTCCATCTGTTCCATCTCACTCACTTCTAACACCGTGTGTGGAATAATCTCCATCTGTTCCATCTCACTCCCTTCTAACACCATGTGTGGACTAATCTCCATCTGTTCCATCTCACTCTCTTCTACCCGTGTGTAGACTAATCTCCATCTGTTCCATCTCACTCCCTTCTAACACCGTGTGTGGACTAATCTCCATCTGTTCCATCTCACTCCCTTCTAACTCCGTGTGTGGACTAATCTCCATCTGTTCCATCTCACTCCTTTCTACACCGTGTGTGGACTAATCTCCATCTGTTCCATCTCACTCCCTTCTACACCGTGTGTGGACTAATCTCCATCTGTTCCATCTCGCTCCCTTCTAACACCGTGTGTGGACTAATCTCCATCTGTTCCATCTCACTCCCTTCTACCCCGTGTGTGGACTAATCTCCATCTGTTCCATCTCACTCCCTTCTAACACCATGTGTGGACTAATCTCCATCTGTTCCATCTCACTCCCTTCTACCCGTGTGTGGACTAATCTCCATCTATTCCATCTCACTCCCTTTTAACAACGTGTGTTGACTAATCTCCATCTGTTCCATCTCACTCCCTTCTAACACCGTGTAGGGACTAATCTCCATCTGTTCCATCTCACTCCAACTTCTACCCCGTGTGTGGACTAATCTCCATCTGTTCCATCTGGCTCCCTTCTAACACCGAGTGTGGACTAATCTCCATCTGTTCCATCTCACTCCCTTCTAACACCATGTGTGGACTAATCTCCATCTGTTCCATCTCACTCCGTTCTAACATCCTGTGTGGACTAATCTCCATCTGTTCCATCTCACTCCCTTCTAACACCATGTGTGGACTAATCTCCATCTGTTCCATCTCACTCCCTTCTAACACCATGTGTGGACTAATCTCCATCTGTTCCATCTCACTCCCTTCTACCCCGTGTGGACTAATCTCCATCTGTTCCATCTCACTCCCTTCTACCCCGTGGGTGGACTAATCTCCATCTGTTCCACCTCACTCCCTTCTACACCGTGTGTGGACTAATCTCCATCTGTTCCATCTCACTCCCTCCTAACACCATGTGTGGACTAATCTCCATCTGTTCCATCTCACTCCCTTCTACCCCGTGTGGACTAATCTCCATCTGTTCCACCTCACTCCCTTCTACACCGTGTGTGGACTAATCTCCATCTGTTCCATCTCACTCCCTTCTACACCGTGTGTGGACTAATCTCCATCTGTTCCATCTCAATCCCTTCTAACACCATGTGTGGACTAATCTCCATCTGTTCCATCTCACTCCCTTCTACACTGTGGACTAATCTCCATCTGTTCCATCTCACTCCCTTCTACACCGTGTGTGGACTAATCTCCATCTGTTCCATCTCACTCCCTTCTACACCGTGTGTGGACTAATCTCCATCTGTTCCATCTCACTGCACCTTCTACCCCGTGTGTGGACTAATCTCCATCTGTTCCATCTCACTCACTTCTAACACCGTGTGTGGACTAAACTCCATCTGTTCCATCTCACTCCCTTCTAACACCGTGTGTGGACTAATCTCCATCTGTTCCATCTCATTCCCTTCTAACACCGTGTGTGGACTAATCTCCATCTGTTCCATCTCACTCCCTTCTCTAACACCGTGTGTGGACTAATCTCCATCTGTTCCATCTCACTCCCTTCTAACACCGTGTGTGGACTAATCTCCATCTGTTCCATCTCACTCCCTTCTAACACCGTGTGTGGACTAATCTCCATCTGTTCCATCTCACTCCCTTCTAACACCGTGTGTGGACTAATCTCCATCTGTTCCATCTCACTCCCTTCTAACACCGTGTGTGGACTAATCTCCATCTGTTCCATCTCACTCCACCTTCTAACACCGTGTGTGGACTAATCTCCATCTGTTCCATCTCACTCCCTTCTACCACGTGTGTGGACTAATCTCCATCTGTTCCATCTCACTCCCTTCTAACACCATGTGTGGACTAATCTCCATCTGTTCCATCTCACTCCCTTCTAACACCGTGTGTGGACTAATCTCCATCTGTTCCATCTCACTCCCTTCTAACACCATGTGTGGACTAATCTCCATCTGTTCCATCTCACTCCACCTTCTAACACCGTGTGTGGACTAATCTCCATCTGTTCCATCTCACTCCCTTCTAACACCGTGTGTGGACTAATCTCCATCTGTTCCATCTCGCTCCCTTCTAACACCGTGTGTGGACTAATCTCCATCTGTTCCATCTCACTCCACCTTTTAACACCGTGTGTGGACGAATGTCCATCTGTTCCATCTCGCTCCCTTCTACCCCGTGTGTGGACTAATCTCCATCTGTTCCATCTCACTCCCTTCTACACCGTGTGTGGACTAATCTCCATCTGTTCCATCTCACTCCCTTATACCCCGTGTGTGGACTAATCTCCATCTGTTCCATCTCACTCCACCTTCTACACCGTGTGTGGACTAATCTCCATCTGTTCCATCTCACTCCCTTCTAACACCGTGTGTGGACTAACCTCCATCTGTTCCATGTCACTCCCTTCTAACACCGTGTGTGGACTAATCTCCATCTGTTCCATCTCAATCCCTTCTACACCGTGTGTGGACTAATCTCCATCTGTTCCATCTCACTCCCTTCTACACCGTGTGTGGACTAATCTCCATCTGTTCCATCTCACTCCCTTCTAACACCGTGTGTGGACTAATCTCCATCTGTTCCATCTCACTCCCTTCTAACACCGTGTGTGGACTAATCTCCATCTGTTCCATCTCACTCCCTTCTACCCCGTGTGTGGACTAATCTCCATCTGTTCCATCTCACTCCCTTCTAACACCGTGTGTGGACTAATCTCCATCTGTTCCATCTCACTCCCTTCTATCCCATGTGTGGACTAATCTCCATCTGTTCCATCTCACTCCCTTCTACCCAGTGTGTGACTAATCTCCATCTGTTCCATCTCACTCCACCTTCTACACCATGTGTGGATTAATCGCCATCCGTTCCATCTCACTCCCTTCTAACACCGTGTGTGAACTAATCTCCATCTGTTCCATCTCACTCCCTTCTACACCGTGTGTGGACTAATCTCCATCTGTTCCATCTCACTCCCTTCTACACCATGTGTGGACTAATCTCCATCTGTTCCATCTCTCTCCCTTCGACACTGTGGACTAATCTCCATCTGTTCCATCTCACTCCCTTCTAACACCGTGTGGACTAATCTCCATCTGTTCCATCTCACTCCCTTCTAACACCGTGTGTGGACTAATCTCCATCTGTTCCATCTCAATCCCTTCTACACCGTGTGTGGACTAATCTCCATCTGTTCCATCTCACTCCCTTCTACACCGTGTGTGGACTAATCTCCATCTGTTCCATCTCACTCCCTTCTAACACCGTGTGTGGACTAATCTCCATCTGTTCCATCTCACTCCCTTCTAACACCGTGTGGACTAATCTCCATCTGTTCCATCTCACTCCCTTCTACCCCGTGTGTGGACTAATCTCCATCTGTTCCATCTCACTCCCTTCTAACACCGTGTGTGGACTAATCTCCATCTGTTCCATCTCACTCCCTTCTATCCCATGTGTGGACTAATCTCCATCTGTTCCATCTCACTCCCTTCTACCCAGTGTGTGACTAATCTCCATCTGTTCCATCTCACTCCACCTTCTACACCATGTGTGGATTAATCGCCATCCGTTCCATCTCACTCCCTTCTAACACCGTGTGTGAACTAATCTCCATCTGTTCCATCTCACTCCCTTCTACACCGTGTGTGGACTAATCTCCATCTGTTCCATCTCACTCCCTTCTACACCATGTGTGGACTAATCTCCATCTGTTCCATCTCTCTCCCTTCGACACTGTGGACTAATCTCCATCTGTTCCATCTCACTCCCTTCTAACACCGTGTGGACTAATCTCCATCTGTTCCATCTCACTCCCTTCTAACACCGTGTGTGGACTAATCTCCATCTGTTCCATCTCACTCCACCTTCTAACACCGTGTGTGGACTAATCTCCATCTGTTCCATCTCACTCCACCTTCTACCCCGTGTGTGGACTAATCTCCATCTGTTCCATCTCATTCCCTTCTAACACCGTATGTGGACTAATCTCCATCTGTTCCATCCCACTCCACCTTCTAACACCGTGTGTGGACTAATCTCCATCTGTTCCATCTCACTCCACCTTCTACCCCGTGTGTGGACTAATCTCCATCTGTTCCATCTCACTCCCTTCTAACACCGTGTGTGGACTAATCTCCATCTGTTCCATCTCATTCCCTTCTAACACCGTGTGTGGACTAATCTCCATCTGTTCCATCTCACTCCACCTTCTACCCCGTGTGTGGACTAATCTCCATCTGTTCCATCTCACTCCCTTCTAACACCGTGTGTGGACTAATCTCCATCTGTTCCATCTCGCCTCCCTTCTAACACCGAGTGTGAACTAATCTCCATCTGTTCCATCTCACTCCCTTCTACCCCGTGTGTGGACTAATCTCCATCTGTTCCATCTCACTCCCTTCTAACACCGAGTGTGAACTAATCTCCATCTGTTCCATCTCACTCCCTTCTACACCGTGTGTGGACTAATCTCCATCTGTTCCATCTCACTCCCTTCTACACCGCGTGTGGACTAATCTCCATCTGTTCCATCTCACTCCCTTCTACACCGTGTGTGGACTAATCTCCATCTGTTCCATCTCACTCCCTTCTACACCGCATGTGGACTAATCTCCATCTGTTCCATCTCACTCCCTTCTACACCGTGTTTGGACTAATCTCCATCTGTTCCATCTCACTCCGTTCTAACACCATGTGTGGACTAATCTCCATCTGTTCCATCTCACTCCCTTCGACACTGTGTGTGGACTAATCTCCATCTGTTCCATCTCACTCCCTTCTAACACCGTGTGTGGACTAATCTCCATCTGTTCCATCTCGCTCCCTTCTACACCGTGTGTGGACTAATCTCCATCTGTTCCATCTCACTCCCGTCTACACCGTGTGTGGACTAATCTCCATCTGTTCCATCTCACTCCCTTCTACACCGTGTGTGGACTAATCTCCATCTGTTCCATCTCACTCCCTTCTAACACCATGTGTGGACTAATCTCCATCTGTTCCATCTCACTCCCTTCTAACACCATGTGTGGACTAATCTCCATCTGTTCCATCTCGCTCCCTTCTAACACCGTGTGTGGACTAATCTCCATCTGTTCCATCTCACTCCCTTCTAACACCATGTGTGGACTAATCTCCATCTGTTCCATCTCACTCCACCTTCTAACACCGTGTGTGGACTAATCTCCATCTGTTCCATCTCACTCCCTTCTAACACCGTGTGTGGACTAATCTCCATCTGTTCCATCTCGCTCCCTTCTAACACCGTGTGTGGACTAATCTCCATCTGTTCCATCTCACTCCACCTTTTAACACCGTGTGTGGACGAATCTCCATCTGTTCCATCTCGCTCCCTTCTACCCCGTGTGTGGACTAATCTCCATCTGTTCCATCTCACTCCCTTCTACACCGTGTGTGGACTAATCTCCATGTGTTCCATCTCACTCCCTTATACCCCGTGTGTGGACTAATCTCCATCTGTTCCATCTCACTCCACCTTCTACACCGTGTGTGGACTAATCTCCATCTGTTCCATCTCACTCCCTTCTAACACCGTGTGTGGACTAACCTCCATCTGTTCCATGTCACTCCCTTCTAACACCGTGTGTGGACTAATCTCCATCTGTTCCATCTCAATCCCTTCTACACCGTGTGTGGACTAATCTCCATCTGTTCCATCTCACTCCCTTCTAACACCGTGTGTGGACTAATCTCCATCTGTTCCATCTCACTCCCTTCTACACCGTGTGTGGACTAATCTCCATCTGTTCCATCTCACTCCCTTCTAACACCGTGTGTGGACTAATCTCCATCTGTTCCATCTCACTCCCTTCTAACACCGTGTGTGGACTAATCTCCATCTGTTCCATCTCACTCCCTTCTACCCCGTGTGTGGACTAATCTCCATCTGTTCCATCTCACTCCCTTCTAACACCGTGTGTGGACTAATCTCCATCTGTTCCATCTCACTCCCTTCTATCCCATGTGTGGACTAATCTCCATCTGTTCCATCTCACTCCCTTCTACCCAGTGTGTGACTAATCTCCATCTGTTCCATCTCACTCCACCTTCTACACCATGTGTGGATTAATCGCCATCCGTTCCATCTCACTCCCTTCTAACACCGTGTGTGAACTAATCTCCATCTGTTCCATCTCACTCCCTTCTACACCGTGTGTGGACTAATCTCCATCTGTTCCATCTCACTCCCTTCTACACCATGTGTGGACTAATCTCCATCTGTTCCATCTCTCTCCCTTCGACACTGTGGACTAATCTCCATCTGTTCCATCTCACTCCCTTCTAACACCGTGTGGACTAATCTCCATCTGTTCCATCTCACTCCCTTCTAACACCGTGTGTGGACTAATCTCCATCTGTTCCATCTCACTCCACCTTCTAACACCGTGTGTGGACTAATCTCCATCTGTTCCATCTCACTCCACCTTCTACCCCGTGTGTGGACTAATCTCCATCTGTTCCATCTCATTCCCTTCTAACACCGTATGTGGACTAATCTCCATCTGTTCCATCTCACTCCACCTTCTAACACCGTGTGTGGACTAATCTCCATCTGTTCCATCTCACTCCACCTTCTACCCCGTGTGTGGACTAATCTCCATCTGTTCCATCTCACTCCCTTCTAACACCGTGTGTGGACTAATCTCCATCTGTTCCATCTCATTCCCTTCTAACACCGTGTGTGGACTAATCTCCATCTGTTCCATCTCATTCCCTTCTAACACCGTGTGTGGACTAATCTCCATCTGTTCCATCTCACTCCACCTTCTACCCCGTGTGTGGACTAATCTCCATCTGTTCCATCTCACTCCCTTCTAACACCGTGTGTGGACTAATCTCCATCTGTTCCATCTCACTCCCTTCTAACACCGAGTGTGAACTAATCTCCATCTGTTCCATCTCACTCCCTTCTACCCCGTGTGTGGACTAATCTCCATCTGTTCCATCTCACTCCCTTCTAACACCGAGTGTGAACTAATCTCCATCTGTTCCATCTCACTCCCTTCTACACCGTGTGTGGACTAATCTCCATCTGTTCCATCTCACTCCCTTCTACACCGCGTGTGGACTAATCTCCATCTGTTCCATCTCACTCCCTTCTACACCGTGTGTGGACTAATCTCCATCTGTTCCATCTCACTCCCTTCTACACCGCGTGTGGACTAATCTCCATCTGTTCCATCTCACTCCCTTCTACACCGTGTTTGGACTAATCTCCATCTGTTCCATCTCACTCCGTTCTAACACCATGTGTGGACTAATCTCCATCTGTTCCATCTCACTCCCTTCGACACTGTGTGTGGACTAATCTCCATCTGTTCCATCTCACTCCCTTCTAACACCGTGTGTGGACTAATCTCCATCTGTTCCATCTCGCTCCCTTCTACACCGTGTGTGGACTAATCTCCATCTGTTCCATCTCACTCCCGTCTACACCGTGTGTGGACTAATCTCCATCTGTTCCATCTCACTCTCTTCTACACCGTGTGTGGACTAATCTCCATCTGTTCCATCTCACTCCCTTCTAACACCATGTGTGGACTAATCTCCATCTGTTCCATCTCACTCCCTTCTAACACCATGTGTGGACTAATCTCCATCTGTTCCATCTCACTCCCTTCTACACCGTGTGTGGACTAATCTCCATCTGTTCCATCTCACTCCCTTCGACACTGTGTGTGGACTGAACTCCATCTGTTCCATCTCACTCCCTTCTACACCGTGTGTGGACTAATCTCCATCTGTTCCATCTCACACCCTTCTACCCCGTGTGTGGACTAATCTCCATCTGTTCCATCTCACTCCCTTCTACACCGTGTGTGGACTAATCTCCATCTGTTCCATCTCACTCCCTTCTAACACCGTGTGTGGACTAATCTCCATCTGTTCCATCTCACTCCACCTTCTACACCGTGTGTGGACTAATCTCCATCTGTTCCATCTCACTCCACCTTCTACCCATGTGTGGACTAATCTCCATCTGTTCCATCTCACTCCCTTCTCTAACACCGTGTGTGGACTAATCTCCATCTGTTCCATCTCACTCCCTTCTAACACCGTGTGTGGACTAATCTCCATCTGTTCCATCTCACTCCACCTTCTAACACCGTGTGTGGACTAATCTCCATCTGTTCCATCTCACTCCCTTCTACCCCGTGTGTGGACTAATCTCCATCTGTTCCATCTCACTCCACCTTCTAACACCGTGTGTGGACTAATCTCCATCTGTTCCATCTCACTCCCTTCTAACACCGTGTGTGGACTAATCTCCATCTGTTCCATCTCACTTCCTTCTACCCCGTGTGTGGACTAATCTCCATCTGTTCCATCTCACTCCCTTCTACACCGTGTGTGGACTAATCTCCATCTGTTCCATCTCGCTCCCTTCTAACACCGTGTGTGGACTAATCTCCATCTGTTCCATCTCACTCCACCTTTTAACACCGTGTGTGGACGAATCTCCATCTGTTCCATCTCGCTCCCTTCTACCCCGTGTGTGGACTAATCTCCATCTGTTCCATCTCACTCCCTTCTACACCGTGTGTGGACTAATCTCCATCTGTTCCATCTCACTCCCTTATACCCCGTGTGTGGACTAATCTCCATCTGTTCCATCTCACTCCACCTTCTACACCGTGTGTGGACTAATCTCCATCTGTTCCATCTCACTCCCTTCTAACACCGTGTGTGGACTAACCTCCATCTGTTCCATGTCACTCCCTTCTAACACCGTGTGTGGACTAATCTCCATCTGTTCCATCTCAATCCCTTCTACACCGTGTGTGGACTAATCTCCATCTGTTCCATCTCACTCCCTTCTACACCGTGTGTGGACTAATCTCCATCTGTTCCATCTCACTCCACCTTCTACCCCGTGTGTGGACTAATCTCCATCTGTTCCATCTCACTCCCTTCTAACACCGTGTGTGGACTAATCTCCATCTGTTCCATCTCGCCTCCCTTCTAACACCGAGTGTGAACTAATCTCCATCTGTTCCATCTCACTCCCTTCTACCCCGTGTGTGGACTAATCTCCATCTGTTCCATCTCACTCCCTTCTAACACCGAGTGTGAACTAATCTCCATCTGTTCCATCTCACTCCCTTCTACACCGTGTGTGGACTAATCTCCATCTGTTCCATCTCACTCCCTTCTACACCGCGTGTGGACTAATCTCCATCTGTTCCATCTCACTCCCTTCTACACCGTGTGTGGACTAATCTCCATCTGTTCCATCTCACTCCCTTCTACACCGCATGTGGACTAATCTCCATCTGTTCCATCTCACTCCCTTCTACACCGTGTTTGGACTAATCTCCATCTGTTCCATCTCACTCCGTTCTAACACCATGTGTGGACTAATCTCCATCTGTTCCATCTCACTCCCTTCGACACTGTGTGTGGACTAATCTCCATCTGTTCCATCTCACTCCCTTCTAACACCGTGTGTGGACTAATCTCCATCTGTTCCATCTCGCTCCCTTCTACACCGTGTGTGGACTAATCTCCATCTGTTCCATCTCACTCCCGTCTACACCGTGTGTGGACTAATCTCCATCTGTTCCATCTCACTCCCTTCTACACCGTGTGTGGACTAATCTCCATCTGTTCCATCTCACTCCCTTCTAACACCATGTGTGGACTAATCTCCATCTGTTCCATCTCACTCCCTTCTAACACCATGTGTGGACTAATCTCCATCTGTTCCATCTCGCTCCCTTCTAACACCGTGTGTGGACTAATCTCCATCTGTTCCATCTCACTCCCTTCTAACACCATGTGTGGACTAATCTCCATCTGTTCCATCTCACTCCACCTTCTAACACCGTGTGTGGACTAATCTCCATCTGTTCCATCTCACTCCCTTCTAACACCGTGTGTGGACTAATCTCCATCTGTTCCATCTCGCTCCCTTCTAACACCGTGTGTGGACTAATCTCCATCTGTTCCATCTCACTCCACCTTTTAACACCGTGTGTGGACGAATCTCCATCTGTTCCATCTCGCTCCCTTCTACCCCGTGTGTGGACTAATCTCCATCTGTTCCATCTCACTCCCTTCTACACCGTGTGTGGACTAATCTCCATGTGTTCCATCTCACTCCCTTATACCCCGTGTGTGGACTAATCTCCATCTGTTCCATCTCACTCCACCTTCTACACCGTGTGTGGACTAATCTCCATCTGTTCCATCTCACTCCCTTCTAACACCGTGTGTGGACTAACCTCCATCTGTTCCATGTCACTCCCTTCTAACACCGTGTGTGGACTAATCTCCATCTGTTCCATCTCAATCCCTTCTACACCGTGTGTGGACTAATCTCCATCTGTTCCATCTCACTCCCTTCTAACACCGTGTGTGGACTAATCTCCATCTGTTCCATCTCACTCCCTTCTACACCGTGTGTGGACTAATCTCCATCTGTTCCATCTCACTCCCTTCTAACACCGTGTGTGGACTAATCTCCATCTGTTCCATCTCACTCCCTTCTAACACCGTGTGTGGACTAATCTCCATCTGTTCCATCTCACTCCCTTCTACCCCGTGTGTGGACTAATCTCCATCTGTTCCATCTCACTCCCTTCTAACACCGTGTGTGGACTAATCTCCATCTGTTCCATCTCACTCCCTTCTATCCCATGTGTGGACTAATCTCCATCTGTTCCATCTCACTCCCTTCTACCCAGTGTGTGACTAATCTCCATCTGTTCCATCTCACTCCACCTTCTACACCATGTGTGGATTAATCGCCATCCGTTCCATCTCACTCCCTTCTAACACCGTGTGTGAACTAATCTCCATCTGTTCCATCTCACTCCCTTCTACACCGTGTGTGGACTAATCTCCATCTGTTCCATCTCACTCCCTTCTACACCATGTGTGGACTAATCTCCATCTGTTCCATCTCTCTCCCTTCGACACTGTGGACTAATCTCCATCTGTTCCATCTCACTCCCTTCTAACACCGTGTGGACTAATCTCCATCTGTTCCATCTCACTCCCTTCTAACACCGTGTGTGGACTAATCTCCATCTGTTCCATCTCACTCCACCTTCTAACACCGTGTGTGGACTAATCTCCATCTGTTCCATCTCACTCCACCTTCTACCCCGTGTGTGGACTAATCTCCATCTGTTCCATCTCATTCCCTTCTAACACCGTATGTGGACTAATCTCCATCTGTTCCATCTCACTCCACCTTCTAACACCGTGTGTGGACTAATCTCCATCTGTTCCATCTCACTCCACCTTCTACCCCGTGTGTGGACTAATCTCCATCTGTTCCATCTCACTCCCTTCTAACACCGTGTGTGGACTAATCTCCATCTGTTCCATCTCATTCCCTTCTAACACCGTGTGTGGACTAATCTCCATCTGTTCCATCTCATTCCCTTCTAACACCGTGTGTGGACTAATCTCCATCTGTTCCATCTCACTCCACCTTCTACCCCGTGTGTGGACTAATCTCCATCTGTTCCATCTCACTCCCTTCTAACACCGTGTGTGGACTAATCTCCATCTGTTCCATCTCACTCCCTTCTAACACCGAGTGTGAACTAATCTCCATCTGTTCCATCTCACTCCCTTCTACCCCGTGTGTGGACTAATCTCCATCTGTTCCATCTCACTCCCTTCTAACACCGAGTGTGAACTAATCTCCATCTGTTCCATCTCACTCCCTTCTACACCGTGTGTGGACTAATCTCCATCTGTTCCATCTCACTCCCTTCTACACCGCGTGTGGACTAATCTCCATCTGTTCCATCTCACTCCCTTCTACACCGTGTGTGGACTAATCTCCATCTGTTCCATCTCACTCCCTTCTACACCGCGTGTGGACTAATCTCCATCTGTTCCATCTCACTCCCTTCTACACCGTGTTTGGACTAATCTCCATCTGTTCCATCTCACTCCGTTCTAACACCATGTGTGGACTAATCTCCATCTGTTCCATCTCACTCCCTTCGACACTGTGTGTGGACTAATCTCCATCTGTTCCATCTCACTCCCTTCTAACACCGTGTGTGGACTAATCTCCATCTGTTCCATCTCGCTCCCTTCTACACCGTGTGTGGACTAATCTCCATCTGTTCCATCTCACTCCCGTCTACACCGTGTGTGGACTAATCTCCATCTGTTCCATCTCACTCCCTTCTACACCGTGTGTGGACTAATCTCCATCTGTTCCATCTCACTCCCTTCTAACACCATGTGTGGACTAATCTCCATCTGTTCCATCTCACTCCCTTCTAACACCATGTGTGGACTAATCTCCATCTGTTCCATCTCACTCCCTTCTACACCGTGTGTGGACTAATCTCCATCTGTTCCATCTCACTCCCTTCGACACTGTGTGTGGACTGAACTCCATCTGTTCCATCTCACTCCCTTCTACACCGTGTGTGGACTAATCTCCATCTGTTCCATCTCACACCCTTCTACCCCGTGTGTGGACTAATCTCCATCTGTTCCATCTCACTCCCTTCTACACCGTGTGTGGACTAATCTCCATCTGTTCCATCTCACTCCCTTCTAACACCGTGTGTGGACTAATCTCCATCTGTTCCATCTCACTCCACCTTCTACACCGTGTGTGGACTAATCTCCATCTGTTCCATCTCACTCCACCTTCTACCCATGTGTGGACTAATCTCCATCTGTTCCATCTCACTCCCTTCTCTAACACCGTGTGTGGACTAATCTCCATCTGTTCCATCTCACTCCCTTCTAACACCGTGTGTGGACTAATCTCCATCTGTTCCATCTCACTCCACCTTCTAACACCGTGTGTGGACTAATCTCCATCTGTTCCATCTCACTCCCTTCTACCCCGTGTGTGGACTAATCTCCATCTGTTCCATCTCACTCCACCTTCTAACACCGTGTGTGGACTAATCTCCATCTGTTCCATCTCACTCCCTTCTAACACCGTGTGTGGACTAATCTCCATCTGTTCCATCTCACTTCCTTCTACCCCGTGTGTGGACTAATCTCCATCTGTTCCATCTCACTCCCTTCTACACCGTGTGTGGACTAATCTCCATCTGTTCCATCTCGCTCCCTTCTAACACCGTGTGTGGACTAATCTCCATCTGTTCCATCTCACTCCACCTTTTAACACCGTGTGTGGACGAATCTCCATCTGTTCCATCTCGCTCCCTTCTACCCCGTGTGTGGACTAATCTCCATCTGTTCCATCTCACTCCCTTCTACACCGTGTGTGGACTAATCTCCATCTGTTCCATCTCACTCCCTTATACCCCGTGTGTGGACTAATCTCCATCTGTTCCATCTCACTCCACCTTCTACACCGTGTGTGGACTAATCTCCATCTGTTCCATCTCACTCCCTTCTAACACCGTGTGTGGACTAACCTCCATCTGTTCCATGTCACTCCCTTCTAACACCGTGTGTGGACTAATCTCCATCTGTTCCATCTCAATCCCTTCTACACCGTGTGTGGACTAATCTCCATCTGTTCCATCTCACTCCCTTCTACACCGTGTGTGGACTAATCTCCATCTGTTCCATCTCACTCCCTTCTAACACCGTGTGTGGACTAATCTCCATCTGTTCCATCTCACTCCCTTCTAACACCGTGTGTGGACTAATCTCCATCTGTTCCATCTCACTCCCTTCTACCCCGTGTGTGGACTAATCTCCATCTGTTCCATCTCACTCCCTTCTAACACCGTGTGTGGACTAATCTCCATCTGTTCCATCTCACTCCCTTCTATCCCATGTGTGGACTAATCTCCATCTGTTCCATCTCACTCCCTTCTACCCAGTGTGTGACTAATCTCCATCTGTTCCATCTCACTCCACCTTCTACACCATGTGTGGATTAATCGCCATCCGTTCCATCTCACTCCCTTCTAACACCGTGTGTGAACTAATCTCCATCTGTTCCATCTCACTCCCTTCTACACCGTGTGTGGACTAATCTCCATCTGTTCCATCTCACTCCCTTCTACACCATGTGTGGACTAATCTCCATCTGTTCCATCTCTCTCCCTTCGACACTGTGGACTAATCTCCATCTGTTCCATCTCACTCCCTTCTAACACCGTGTGGATTAATCTCCATCTGTTCCATCTCACTCCCTTCTAACACCGTGTGTGGACTAATCTCCATCTGTTCCATCTCACTCCACCTTCTAACACCGTGTGTGGACTAATCTCCATCTGTTCCATCTCACTCCACCTTCTACCCCGTGTGTGGACTAATCTCCATCTGTTCCATCTCATTCCCTTCTAACACCGTGTGTGGACTAATCTCCATCTGTTCCATCTCACTCCACCTTCTAACACCGTGTGTGGACTAATCTCCATCTGTTCCATCTCACTCCACCTTCTACCCCGTGTGTGGACTAATCTCCATCTGTTCCTTCTCACTCCCTTCTAACACCGTGTGTGGACTAATCTCCATCTGTTCCATCTCATTCCCTTCTAACACCGTGTGTGGACTAATCTCCATCTGTTCCATCTCATTCCCTTCTAACACCGTGTGTGGACTAATCTCCATCTGTTCCATCTCACTCCACCTTCTACCCCGTGTGTGGACTAATCTCCATCTGTTCCATCTCACTCCCTTCTAACACCGTGTGTGGACTAATCTCCATCTGTTCCATCTCACTCCCTTCTAACACCGAGTGTGAACTAATCTCCATCTGTTCCATCTCACTCCCTTCTACCCCGTGTGTGGACTAATCTCCATCTGTTCCATCTCACTCCCTTCTAACACCGAGTGTGAACTAATCTCCATCTGTTCCATCTCACTCCCTTCTACACCGTGTGTGGACTAATCTCCATCTGTTCCATCTCACTCCCTTCTACACCGCGTGTGGACTAATCTCCATCTGTTCCATCTCACTCCCTTCTACACCGTGTGTGGACTAATCTCCATCTGTTCCATCTCACTCCCTTCTACACCGCGTGTGGACTAATCTCCATCTGTTCCATCTCACTCCCTTCTACACCGTGTGTGGACTAATCTCCATCTGTTCCATCTCACTCCCTTCTAACACCGTGTGTGGACTAATCTCCATCTGTTCCATCTCGCTCCCTTCTACACCGTGTGTGGACTAATCTCCATCTGTTCCATCTCACTCCCGTCTACACCGTGTGTGGACTAATCTCCATCTGTTCCATCTCACTCCCTTCTACACCGTGTGTGGACTAATCTCCATCTGTTCCATCTCACTCCCTTCTAACACCATGTGTGGACTAATCTCCATCTGTTCCATCTCACTCCCTTCTAACACCATGTGTGGACTAATCTCCATCTGTTCCATCTCACTCCCTTCTACACCGTGTGTGGACTAATCTCCATCTGTTCCATCTCACTCCCTTCGACACTGTGTGTGGACTGAACTCCATCTGTTCCATCTCACTCCCTTCTACACCGTGTGTGGACTAATCTCCATCTGTTCCATCTCACACCCTTCTACCCCGTGTGTGGACTAATCTCCATCTGTTCCATCTCACTCCCTTCTACACCGTGTGTGGACTAATCTCCATCTGTTCCATCTCACTCCCTTCTAACACCGTGTGTGGACTAATCTCCATCTGTTCCATCTCACTCCACCTTCTACACCGTGTGTGGACTAATCTCCATCTGTTCCATCTCACTCCACCTTCTACCCATGTGTGGACTAATCTCCATCTGTTCCATCTCACTCCCTTCTCTAACACCGTGTGTGGACTAATCTCCATCTGTTCCATCTCACTCCCTTCTAACACCGTGTGTGGACTAATCTCCATCTGTTCCATCTCACTCCACCTTCTAACACCGTGTGTGGACTAATCTCCATCTGTTCCATCTCACTCCCTTCTACCCCGTGTGTGGACTAATCTCCATCTGTTCCATCTCACTCCACCTTCTAACACCGTGTGTGGACTAATCTCCATCTGTTCCATCTCACTCCCTTCTAACACCGTGTGTGGACTAATCTCCATCTGTTCCATCTCACTTCCTTCTACCCCGTGTGTGGACTAATCTCCATCTGTTCCATCTCACTCCCTTCTACACCGTGTGTGGACTAATCTCCATCTGTTCCATCTCACTCCCTTCTACACCGTGTGTGGACTAATCTCCATCTGTTCCATCTCACTCCCTTCTAACACCATGTGTGGACTAATCTCCATCTGTTCCATCTCACTCCCTTCTAACACCATGTGTGGACTAATCTCCATCTGTTCCATCTCACTCCCTTCTAACACCATGTGTGGACTAATCTCCATCTGTTCCATCTCACTCCCTTCTAACACCATGTGTGGACTAATCTCCATCTGTTCCATCTCACTCCCTTCTAACACCATGTGTGGACTAATCTCCATCTGTTCCATCTCACTCCCTTCTAACACCGTGTGGACTAATCTCCATCTGTTCCATCTCACTCCACCTTCTAACACGGTGTGTGGACTAATCTCCATCTGTTCCATCTCACTCCCTTCTACACCGTGTGTAGACTAATCTCCATCTGTTCCATCTCACTCCACCTTTTAACACCGTGTGTGGACGAATCTCCATCTGTTCCATCTCACTTCTATCCCATGTGTGGACTAATCTCCATCTGTTCCATCTCACTCCCTTCTACCCCGTGTGTGGACTAATCTCCATCTGTTCCATCTCACTCCACCTTCTAACACCGTGTGTGGACTAATCTCCATCTGTTCCATCTCAGTCCCTTCTACCCCGTGTGTGGACTAATCTCCATCTGTTCCATCTGACTCCCTTCTACACCGTGTGTGGACTAATCTCCATCTGTTCCATCTCACTCCCTTCTGCCACGTGTGTGGACTAATCTCCATCTGTTCCATCTCACTCCACCTTCTACTCCGTGTGTGGACTAATCTCCATCTGTTCCATCTCACTCCCTTCTAACATCGTGTGTGGACTAATCTCCATCTGTTCCATCTCACTCCCTTCTACCCCGTGTGTGGACTAATCTCCATCTGTTCCATCTCACTCCACCTTCTAACACCGTGTGTGGACTAATCTCCATCTGTTCCATCTCACTCCCTTCTAACACCGTGTGTGGACTAATCCCCATCTGTTCCATCTCACTCCCTTCTAACATCGTGTGTGGACTAATCTCCATCTGTTCCATCTCACTCCCTTCTAACTCCGTGTGTGGACTAATCTCCATCTGTTCCATCTCACTCCCTTCTAACACCGTGTGTGGACTAATCTCCATCTGTTCCATCTCACTCCACATTCTACCCCGTGTGTGGACTAATCTCCATCTGTTCCATCTCACTCCCTTCTAACTCCGTGTGTGGACTAATCTCCATCTGTTCCATCTCACTCCCTTCTAACTCCGTGTGTGGACTAATCTCCATCTGTTGCATCTCACTTCTTTCTACACCGTGTGTGGACTAATCTCCATCTGTTCCATCTCACTCCCTTCTACACCGTGTGTGGACTAATCTCCATCTGTTGCATCTCACTCCTTTCTACACCGTGTGTGGACTAATCTCCATCTGTTCCATCTCACTCCCTTCTACACTGTGGACTAATCTCCATCTGTTCCATCTCGCTCCCTTCTACACCGTGTGTGGACTAATCTCCATCTGTTCCATCTCACTCCACCTTCTACACTGTGTGTGGACTAATCTCCATCTGTTCCATCTCACTCCCTTCTAACACCGTGTGTGGACTAATCTCCATCTGTTCCATCTCACTTCCTTCTACCCCGTGTGTGGACTAATCTCCATCTGTTCCATCTCACTCCCTTCTAACACCGTGTGTGGACTAATCTCCATCTGTTCCATCTCACTCCCTTCTACACCGTGTGGACTAATCTCCATCTGTTCCATCTCACTCCCTTCTAACACCGTGTGTGGACTAATCTCCATCTGTTCCATCTCACTCCCTTCTAACACCGTGTGTGGACTAATCTCCATCTGTTCCATCTCACTCCCTTCTAACACCGTGTGTGGACTAATCTCCATCTGTTCCATCTCACTCCCTTCTAACATCGTGTGTGGACTAATCTCCATCTGTTCTATCTCACTCCCTTCTACACCGTGTGTGGACTAATCTCCATCTGTTCCATCTCACTCCACCTTCTAACACCGTGTGTGGACTAATCTCCATCTGTTCCATCTCGCTCCCTTCTACACCGTGTGTGGACTAATCTCCATCTGTTCCATCTCACTCCACCTACACCGTGTGTGGACTAATCTCCATCTGTTCCATCTCACTCCCTTCTAACACCGTGTGTGGACTAATCTCCATCTGTTCCATCTCACTCCCTTCTACACCGTGTGTGGACTAATCTCCATCTGTTCCATCTCACTCCCTTCTACACCGTGTGTGGACTAATCTCCATCTGTTCCATCTCACTCCCTTCTACACTGTGGACTAATTTCCATCTGTTCCATCTCACTCCCTTCTAACACCGTGTGTGGACTAATCTCCATCTGTTCCATCTCGCTCCACCTTCTACACCGTGTGTGGACTAATCTCCATCTGTTCCATCTCGCTCCCTTCTACACTGTGGACTAATCTCCATCTGTTCCATCTCACTCCCTTCAACACCGTGTGTGGACTAATCTCCATCTGTTCCATCTCACTCCCTTCTAACACCGTGTGTGGACTAATCTCCATCTGTTCCATCTCACTCCACCTTCTACACCGTGTGTGGACTAATCTCCATCTGTTCCATCTCACTCCACCTTCTACACTAGTGTGTGGACTAATCTCCATCTGTTCCATCTCACTCCACCTTCTACACCGTGTGTGGACTAATCTCCATCTGTTCCATCTCACTCCCTTCTACCCCGTGTGTGGACTAATCTCCATCTGTTCCATCTCACTCCACCTTCTACACCGTGTGTGGACTAATCTCCATCTGTTCCATCTCACTCCACCTTCTACACTAGTGTGTGGACTAATCTCCATCTGTTCCATCTCACTCCCTTCTAACACCGTGTGTGGACTAATCTCCATCTGTTCCATCTCACTCCACCTTCTACCCCGTGTGTGGACTAATCTCCATCTGTTCCATCTCACTCCAACTTCTACCCCGTGTGTGGACTAATCTCCATCTGTTCCATCTCACTCCCTTCTAACACCGTGTGTGGACTAATCTCCATCTGTTCCATCTCACTCCCTTCTAACACCGTGTGTGGACTAATCTTCATCTGTTCCATCTCACTCCCTTCTACACTGTGGACTAATCTCCATCTGTTCCATCTCGCTCCCTTCTAACACCATGTGTGGACTAATCTCCATCTGTTCCATCTCACTCCCTTCTAACACCGTGTGTGGACTAATCTCCATCTGTTCCATCTCGATCCCTTCTAACACCGTGTGTGGACTAATCTCCATCTGTTCCATCTCGATCCCTCCTACCCCGTGTGTGAACAAATCTCCATCTGTTCCATCTCACTCCACCTTCTAACACCGTGTGTGGACTAATCTCCATCTGTTCCATCTCACTCCCTTCTACACCGTGTGGACTAATCTCCATCTGTTCCATCTCACTCCCTTCTACCCCGTTTGTGGACTAATCTCCATCTGTTCCATTTCACTCCACCTTCTAACACCGTTTGTGGACTAATCTCCATCTGTTCCATCTCGCTCCCTTCTCTAACACCGTGTGGACTAATCTCCATCTGTTCCATCTCGATCAACCTTCTAACACCGTGTGGACTAATCTCCATCTGTTCCATCTCACTCCCTTCTAACATCGTGTGTAGACTAATCTCCATCTGTTCCATCTCGATCAACCTTCTAACACCGTGTGTGGACTAATCTCCATCTGTTCCATCTCACTCCCGTCTACACCTTGTGAACTAATCTCCATCTGTTCCATCTCACTCCCTTCTAACACCGTGTGTGGACTAATCTCCATCTGTTCCATCTCACTCCACCTTCTAACACCGTGTGTGGACTAATCTCCATCTGTTCCATCTCACTCCACCTTCTAACACCGTGTGTGGACTAATCTCCATCTGTTCCATCTCACTGCACCTTCTAACACCGTGTGTGGACTAATCTCCATCTGTTCCATCTCACTCCATTCTAACACCGTGTGTGGACTAATCTCCATCTGTTCCATCTCACTCCCCTCTACCCCGTGTGGACTAATCTCCATCTGTTCCATCTCACTCCCTTCTCTAACACCGTGTGTGGACTAATCTCCATCTGTTCCATCTCACTACCTTCTACACCGTGTGTGGACTAATCTCCATCTGTTCCATCTCACTCCCTTCTACACCGTGTGTGGACTAATCTCCATCTGTTCCATCTCACTCCCTTCTAACACCGTGTGTGGACTAATCTCCATCTGTTCCATCTCACTCCCTTCTAACACCGTGTGTGGACTAATCTCCATCTGTTCCATCTCACTCCACCTTCTAACACCGTGTGTGGACTAATCTCCATCTGTTCCATCTCACTGCACCTTCTAACACCGTGTGTGGACTAATCTCCATCTGTTCCATCTCACTCCATTCTAACACCGTGTGTGGACTAATCTCCATCTGTTCCATCTCACTCCCCTCTACCCCGTGTGGACTAATCTCCATCTGTTCCATCTCACTCCCTTCTCTAACACCGTGTGTGGACTAATCTCCATCTGTTCCATCTCACTACCTTCTACACCGTGTGTGGACTAATCTCCATCTGTTCCATCTCACTCCCTTCTACACCGTGTGTGGACTAATCTCCATCTGTTCCATCTCACTCCCTTCTAACACCGTGTGTGGACTAATCTCCATCTGTTCCATCTCACTCCCTTCTAACACCGTGTGTGGACTAATCTCCATCTGTTCCATCTCACTCCCTTCTAACACCGTGTGTGGACTAATCTCCATCTGTTCCATCTCACTCCCTTCTCTTAACACCGTGTGTGGACTAATCTCCATCTGGTTTGTAAGAAAATTAAACATCATTTAAAAAAAAGATTCCACGCACAAACGTTTAGTCTTCCGTTGTTTAAGTTTCGTGTTAACTGTATTATAATCATCATCATCAGTTGTCAACAACAACAACACCACCACCACCATCACGTCTACCCCATGCAGTGCCGATACCCATCCTCCTCCTGCCGCTGACGCTGCTGCAGTCACGTGACGTCAGCAGGGAAGAGTGGGGGGGAGTGGGGGGTAGAGTGGGGGGGGGGAGTGGGGGGAAGAGTGGGGTGGGAGAGAAGGGGGGTAATAGTGGGGGGTAAGAGGGGGAGGGAGAGTGGGGGGAAGAGTGGGGGGAGGGGAATGGCAGTGTCGAGTGGAATCGACTCGGGAACTACCCTCAGCAGCCACCCACAACAACCACCACCACCAACCCACTACCCTCAGCAGCCACCCACAACAACCACAACCACTCACCACCCTCAGCAGCCACCCACAACCACCACCACCAACCCACTACCCTCAGCAACCAACCACAACCACCACCACCACCAACCCACTACCCTCAGCAGCCACCCACAACAACCACCACCAACCACCACTACCCTCAGCAGCCACCTACAACAACCACAACCAACCCACTACCCTCAGCAGCCACCCACAACAATCACAACCACTCACCACCCTCAGCAGCCACCCACAACCACCACCACCAACCCACTACCCTCAGCAACCAACCACAACCACCACCACCACCACCAACCCACTACCCTCAGCAGCCACCCACAACAACCACCACCAACCACCACTACCCTCAGCAGCCACCTACAACAACCACAACCACCACCGCTCAGATCTCCACCACCAACACCGCCGCCACCACCACCACCACCGCTCACATCTCCACCACCACCACCACCACCGCTCACATCTCCACCACCACCGCCGCCACCACCGGTGTCAGGGCCGGCCTAGCACGGCTTCTTTTTCCATCGCAGGCCCCTGCCACTACTGACGAGCTGCCACTGCTGATGAGCTGCTGATGAGCTGCCACTAGTGATGAGCTGCTGACGAGCTGCCGAACGGGGAAGCTGCGTCCACATCGGCAGCGCCTCCACGCAAGGGGCTAAGACGGGGGAGGTGGTGGTGGTGGTGGGTCAATCGGTGAGATTCAATCTGCCTCACACACACACACAGACCCACCACACACACACACACACAGACCCACCACACACACACACACCCTACAGACACACACACACACCACACACACACACCCTACAGACACACACACACCACACACACACAGACACACACACCCTACACACACACAGACCCACCACACACCCTACACACACACAGACCCACCACACACACAGACCCACCACACACAGACCCACCACACACAGACCCACCACACACAGACCCACCACACACACAGACAGACCCACCACACACACAGACCCACCACACACACAGACCCACCACACACCCTACACACACACAGACCCACCACACACACAGACCCACCACACACACAGACCCACCACACACAGACCCACCACACACACAGACACCCTACACACACACAGACACCCACACACACACACAGACACCGACACACCCCACACACACACACAGACATGACACACACACAGACACCCACACCCCCTACACACATCCCGTTACACAGCATCACACGGCAGTCATCTTCACACGGTGTACACGGTGGGTCTGCGGGTGTATGTCTGTGTGTATGTCTGTATGTGTGTGTATGTCTGTATGTGTGTGTATGTCTGTGTGTGTGTCTGTCTGTGTGTGTATGTCTGTGTGTGTACGTGTGTGTGTGTGTACGTGTGTGTGTGTGTATGTCTGTGTGTGTATGTCTGTGTGTGTGTATGTGTGTGTGTCTGTGTGTGTGTATGTATGTCTGTGTGTGTATGTATGTATGTCTGTGTGTGTGTATGTCTGTCTGTGTGTACGTCTGTGTGTGTGTCTGTGTGTGTATGTCTGTGTGTATGTCTGTGTGTGTGTATGTCTGTGTGTGTATGTCTGTGTGTGTATGTCTGTGTGTGTATGTCTGTGTGTGTGTATGTCTGTGTGTGTATGTCTGTGTGTGTATGTCTGTATGTCTGTGTGTGCATGTGTGTGTGAGCATGGGTGTTTGTGTCTGTGTGTTTCTTAGTGTCGGTGTGTGTGTGCGTGCTTGTGCATGGGTGTTTGTGTCTGTGTGTGCGGGTGCGAGTGTACGCGTTTGTGTGTGCGTACGTGGGTCTCTGCGTGGATGTACCTGAGTGCGTGGGTGTCTCTGGGTGTGTGCGTGGGTGTGTGCGTGGGTGTTCACGTGTGTGTACATGTGTGTACCTGTCTGTGTGTACATGCGTGTACCTGTGTGTGTGTACGTGTGTACCTGTGTGCGTGTCCACGTGTGTGTACGTGTGTGTGTTCACGTGTGTCCACGTGTGTACCTGTGTGTGTGTACGTGTGTTTGTGTACGTGTGTGTACGTGTGTGTACGTGTGTGTGTACGTGTGTGTACGTGCGCGTGTGTACGTGCGCGTGTGTACGTGCGTGTACGTGTGTGTGTACGTGCGTGTGTGTACGTGCGTGCGTGTGTACGTGCGTGTGTGTGTACGTGCGTGTGTACGTGTGTGTGTACGTGTGTGCGTGTACACGTGCGTGTGTGTACGTGCGTGTACGTGCGTGTGTGTACGTGCGTGTGTGTACGTGTGTACGTGTGTGTGTAAGTGTGTGTACGTGTGTGTGTACGTGTGTGTACGTGTGTACGTGTGCGTACGTGTGTGTACGTGTGCGTGTGTACGTGTGTGTGTGTACGTGTGTGTACGTGTGCGTGTGTACGTGTGTGTACGTGTGCGTGTGTACGTGTGTGTACGTGTGGACGTGTGCGTACGTGTGTGTGTACGTGTGTGTGTGCACGTGTGTGTACGTGTGTGTGTGTATGTGTGTACGTGTGTGTGTGTACGTGTGTGTACGTGTGTGTGTACGTGTGTGTGTGTACGTGTGTGTACATAGTGTGTGTGTGTACGTGTGTGTGTGTACGTGCGTGTGTACGTGTGTGTACGTGTGTGTGTGTACATAGTGTGTGTGTGTACGTGTGTGTGTGTACATAGTGTGTGTGTGTACGTGTGTGTGCGTGTGTGTACGTGCGTGTGTGTACGTGCGTGTGTACGTGTGTGTGTACGTGCGTGTGTGTACGTGCGTGTGTACGTGTGTGTGTACGTGTGTGTGTGTACGTGTGTGTGTGTGTACATAGTGTGTGTGTGTACGTGTGTGTATGTGTGTGTGCGCGTAGCGGTTAGCGCCACACTCTGCTCTACAAACACGGCGGAGATCCCAGTTCCAATACCCCGCTCAGGGCCAGCAGCGATCATCTGACTGGGTACCGGACCTCCCCTAGGTCGGCTCCGCCTGAAACCGAGTACCTGGTGCAGCGGTGTGTGGTAAAACATCGCTAAATTGGGAGAGACAAAGGCGGCCGGGCGAGGCGGTGGTGCAGGCCACCCACCCACAGTGCCGGTAGCCTTGGTAGCCCCTTGCTGCTACCCGCTACCACCGACGGCATTTGCCACGTCGCTTAAAGGGGGAATCATTGTGGGGTCTCTGTAGGAGTCCTATGGGTCTCTGTAGGAGTCCTAGGGGTCTCTGTAGGAGTCCTGTGGGTCTCTGTAGGAGTCCTAGGGGTCTCTGTAGGAGTCCTAGGGGTCTCTGTAGGAGTCCTAAGGGTCTCTGTAGGAGTCCTATGGGTCTCTGTACGAGTCCTATGGGTCTCTGTAGGAGTCCTAGGGGTCTCTGTAGGAGTCCTAGGGGTCTCTGTAGGAGTCCTAGGGGTCTCTGTAGGAGTCCTATGGGTCTCTGTAGGAGTCCTATGGGTCTCTGTAGGAGTCCTATGGGTCTCTATAGGAGTCCTAGGGGTCTCTGTAGGAGTCCTATGGGTCTCTGTAGGAGTCTATGGGTCTCTGTAGGAGTCTTAGGGGTCTCTGTAGGAGTCCTATGGGTCTCTGTACGAGTCCTAGGGGTCTCTGTAGGAGTCCTATGGTCTCTGTACGAGTCCTATGGGTCTCTGTAGAAGTCCTAGGGGTCTCTGTAGGAGTCCTATGGGTCTCTGTAGGAGTCCTAGGGGTCTCTGTAGGAGTTCTAGGGGTCTCTGTAGGAGTCCTAGGGGTCTCTGTAGGAGTCCTATGGGTCTCTGTAGGAGTCCTATGGGTCTCTGTAGGAGTCCTAGGGGTCTCTGTAGGAGTCCTAGGGGTCTCTGTAGGAGTCCTAGGGGTCTCTGTAGGAGTCCAAGGGGTCTCTGTAGGAGTCCTATGGGTCTCTGTAGGAGTCCTATGGGTCTCTAGGAGTCTTATGGGTCTCCATGGCAACCGTTGGTGAGCGAGGCCTGTGACCATGGCAACTGTTGGCGGCAGGGCCTGTGACCATGGCAACCGTTGGTGGGTGTGGCCTGTGACCATGGGAACTGTTGGTGGGTGGGGCCTGTGACCATTGCAACTGTTGGTGGGTGTGGCCTGTGACCATGGCAACTGTTGGTGGGTGGGGCCTGTGACTATGGGAACTGTTGGTGGGTGGGGCCTGTGACTATGGGAACTGTTGGTGGGTGGGGCCTGTGACCATGGCAACTGTTGGTGGGTGGGGCCTGTGACCATGGCAACTGTTGGTGGGTGTGGCCTGTGACCATGGCAACTGTTGGTGGGTGGGGCCTGTGACCATGGGAACTGTTGGTGGGTGGGACCTGTGACCATGGCAACCGTTGGCCAGCTAGACAGGGAGGAGACGTGTGCGCTTGTTTACAAACCCCCCTCTCTCCCCACCCCCCCCTCCTCCCCCCCCTCTCTCCCCCCCTCCTCTTCCCCCCCCCTCTCTCCCCCCCCCTCTCTCCCCCCTCCTCTCCCCCCCCTCTCTCCCCCCCCTCCTCCTCTCCCCCCCTCCTCTCTCCCCCCCCTCTCTTTCTCCAAAGGTCTCCACCATCGCCATCATTTTAGCCGAGCCCGGGAATCGGCCGGACGTGGGGAGCAAGGGGGAGGAGCGAGGGGGAGGAGCGAGGGGGAGGAGCTAGGAGCGAGGGGGAGGAGCGAGGGGAGGAGCTAGGAGCGAGGGGGAGGAGCGAGAGGGAGGAGCTAGGAGCGAGGGGGAGGAGCGAGGGGGAGGAGCGAGGGGGAGGAGCGAGGGGGAGGAGCGAGGGGGAGGAGCGAGGGGGAGGAGCTAGGGGCGAGGGGATGAGCTAGGAGCGAGGGGGAGGAGCTAGGGGCGAGGGGGAAGGGCTAGGGGGGGGAGCTAGGAGCGAGGGGAGGAGCTAGCAGCGAGGGGGAGGGAGCTAGGGGCGAGGGGGAGGAGCTAGGGGCGAGGGGAGGAGCTAGGAGCGAGGGAGGAGCTAGGAGCGAGGGGAGGAGCTAGGAGCGAGGGGGAGGAGCTAGGAGCGAAGGGGAGGAGCTAGGGGCGAGGGGGAGGAGCTAGGAGCGAGGGGAGGAGCTAGGAGCGAGGGGGAGGAGCTAGGGCGAGGGGAGGGCTAGGAGCGAGGGGGGTGAAAATGCGAAGTAGAAACTGGGATGAAGCTGCCGCTCGCTCAGCGGAATGCCGCCCACGACAAACATTCAACAACCACCCCCCCCCACTGGCGCTGTGGGGCTCTAGTGGGGGGAGGGGCTCTAGTGGGGGGGAGGGGCTCTAGTGGGGGGGAGGGGCTCTAGTGGGGGGAGGGTTCCAGTTGAAGGGGGTTGGAGGGGGGGAAGGGGGGAGGGGATGGGGGCCGGAGTCTTCAGAATCTGCACAGACACACACACACAGACACACACACACAGACACACAGACACACACACACAGACACACAGACACACACAGACACACACACAGGCACGCAAACACACACACAGACAGACACACAGACACACACACACAGACACACACAGACAGACACACACAGACACACACACACAGACACACACACACAGACACACACACACACACAGACACACACAGACACACACACAGACACACACAAACACACACACGCAAACACACACACACGCGCAAACACACACACAGACACACACAGACAGACACACACAGACACACACACACACAGACAGACACACATACACACACACAGACACACATACACACACAGACACACACAGACACGCACACACAGACACACACAGACACACACAGACACGCACACACAGACACACACAGACACACACACACACACACAGACACTAACAGACACACACAGACACACACACACTAACAGACACACACAGACACACACAGACACAGACACACACACACACAGACACACACACACAGACACACACAGACACTAACAGACACACACAGACACTAACAGACACACACACACACACACACACCACACACAACAGACACACACAGACACACACACACAGACACGCGCATACACACACACAGACACTCACAGACACACACACAGACACTCACAGACACACACACAGACATACACACACAGACACACAGACACTCACAGACACACACAGACACAGACAGACACAGACACAAACACACAGAGACACGCACAGACAGACACACAGACACGTAGAGACACCCAGAGACACACGCACACACACAGAGACACGCACACACACAGACACACAAATAATTCAGAATGTTAATTTATATCGGAGGAATCCTATAAGCTACAAAGCTCTTTTTTCAAACGTAGTACACAAGCATGACAATTAATTTATGATTGTGCATGTGCGCAAGACAAAGCTCCCCCAGGTAGCCTCTAACAGGGCTATAGGGGCAAGTGCTGTCAGTAGCAGCAGCAGTGTCTATGAAGGCTACCGGCACTGTGACACACACAGACAAAGCTCCCCCAGGTAGCCTCTAACACGATGTAGGGCCAAGTGCTGTCAGTAGCAGCAGCAGTGTCTATGAAGGCTACCAGCACTGTGACACACACAAGACAAAGCTCCCCAGGTAGCCTCTAACACGATGTAGGGCCAAGTGCTGTCAGTAGCAGCAGCAGCAGTGTCTATGAAGACTACCGGCCGCCTTTGTCTCTCCCCCAGTGACACAGACAGAGACAAAGCTCCCCCAGGTACTCATTTGAGGCCGAGTAAACATGGAGTGTACACACAACAACAACAACACACACACAACACACACACAACAACAACACACACAACAACAACACACACCAACAACACACACCAACAACACACACACCAACACACAACAACACGACACACCAACAACACAACACACACCAACAACACACAACAACAACGCAACAACACAACACACACCACACACCAACAACACACACCAACAACAACACACACACCAACACACACACCAACAACAACACACACACCAACAACAACACACACACCAACACACACACCAACAACAACACACACCAACAACAACAACACACACAACAACACAACACACACCAACAACACACAACAACACACACACCAACACACAACAACACACAACAACACACACCAACACACAACAACACACAACAACACACACAACAACACACACACCAACACACACCAACAACACACACACCAACAACACACAACAACAACAACACACCAACAACACACACACCAACACACAACACGACACACCAACACACAACACGACACACCACAACACAACACACAACAACAACACGACACACCAACAACACAACACACACCAACAACACACACCAACAACGCAACAACACACAACAACAACACACACCAACAACGCAACAACACACACAACACACACACACCAACAACGCAACAACACACAACAACAACACACACCAACTCCAACAACACACAACACACACCCCAACAACACACACCAACACACACCAACACACACCAATAACACACAACACCAACAACACACACCAACACACAACACCAACAACACACAACAACACAACACCAACACACAACAACACACAACAAACACACAACAACACACACCAACACACAACAACACACACAACAACACACACCAACACACAACACAACACCACACAACACACACCAACAACAACACACACCAACACACACCAACACACAACACCACACAACAACACACACCAACACACAACACCACACAACACACACCAACAACAACAACACACACCAACAACAACACACACCAACACACAACACCACACAACACACACCAACAACAACACACACCAACACACAACACCAACACACAACAACACACAACACACAACACCAACACACACCAACACACACCAACACACAACACACAACACCAACACACACCAACACACACCAACACACAACACCACACAACAACACACAACACACAACACCAACACACAACAACACACAACAACACACACCAACAACACACAACACACACCAACAACACACAACACCAACAACACACACCAACACACAACACACAACACCAACACACAACACCAACACACAACAACACGCAACAACAACAACAACACACACCAACACACAACAACACAACACACAACAACACAACACACAACACACAACAAAACACACCAACACACAACACACACCAACACACAACAACAACACACAACAACAACAACACACAACAACAACACCAACAACAACACACACCAACACCAACAACAACACACACCAACACACAACAACAACAACACACACCAACACACAACAACAACAACACACACCAACACACAACAACAACAACACACACCAACACACAACAACAACAACACACAACAACACACAACAACACACACCAACACACAACAACAACAACACACAACAACAACACACACAACAACAACACACACACCAACACACAACAACAACACACAACAACAACAACAACACCAACACACACCAACACACACCAACACACACCAACACACAACAACACACCAACACGAACACACAACAACACACAACAACAACAAACAACACCAACACACACCAACACACAACAACAACACGAACAACACCAACACACACCAACACACACCAACAACAACACACACCAACACACAACAACAACAACAACACACAACACACAACAACAACAACACACAACAACACACAACAACAACACACACCAACACACAACAACAACAACAACACACAACAACACACAACAACACACAACAACAACACACACAACAACAACAACACAACACCAACACACACCAACACACAACAACACACCAACACACAACACCAACACACAACACCAACACACAACAACAAACAACACCAACACACACCAACACACAACAACAACACGAACAACACCAACACACACACACACAACAACAACACGAACAACACCACACAACAACAACAACAACAGCAGCAAACGCCTATCGCCACTAAGTGGCGGCAACGTCAGCACAGCGCCTGTGCCAGGCTAGGTGCAGGAGGAGGTCACATGACAGACCCTGCAGGTGGCATGGGTTGACTGCTGTGCCAGGCTAGGTGCAGGAGGAGGAGGTCACGGGACAGACCCAGCAGGTGCCATGGGTTGACTGCTGTGCCAGGCTAGGTGCAGGAGGAGGAGGAGGTCACGGGACAGACCCAGGTGCCATGGGTTGACTGCTGTGCCAGGCTAGGTGCAGGAGGTCACATGACAGACCCTGCAGGTGCCATGGGTTGATTGCTGTGCCAGGCTAGGTGCAGGAGGTCACATGACAGACCCTGCAGGTGCCATGGGTTGACTGCTGTGCCAGGCTAGGTGCAGGAGGTCACATGACAGACCCAGCAGGTGCCATGGGTTGATTGCTTGGGCCAGGCTAGGTGCAGGAGGAGGAGGAGGAGGTCACGGGACAGACCCAGCAGGTGCCATGGGTTGACTGCTGTGCCAGGCTAGGTGCAGGTCACGTGACCAAACCCAGGTGCCATGGGTTGACTGAGATGAGTGGCCGATGCACCACCTGTGCCCCATACTGTGCCAACCGCTGCGTTTTAGGCGCCTGGTGCAAACACACGCACACTCACGCACGCACACACACGCACACACACACACACTCACGCACACACTCACGCACACCCACACGCACACTCATGCACTCACTCACGCACTCACACTCACGCACACTCACAGACACCCACACACAGACACCCACACACTCACGCACACACACACTCACACCACACCCACACACGCACGAGGTAGTCAACATCTCTCAGTGTCTGGAATTGAACCCACGACCTCCTGTGTACCAGGCGAGGTAGTCAAGGTCTCTCAGTGTCTGGGATCGAACCCACGACCTCCTGCAGACCAGGCGAGGTAGTCAACATCTCTCAGTGTCTGTGATTGAACCACGACCTCCTGTGTACCATGCGAGGAAGTTAACATCTCTCAGTGTCTGGGATTGAACCCACAATCTCCTGCGTACCAGGCGAGGTAGTCAACATCTCTCAGGGTCCGGGATCGAACCCACGACCTCCTGCAGACCAGGCGAGGTAGTCAACATCTCTCAGGGTCTGGGATTGAACCCACGACCTCCTGCAGACCAGGCGAGGTAGTCAACATCTCTCAGGGTCTGGGATTGAACCCACGACCTCCTGTACACCAGGCGAGGTAGTCAACATCTCTCAGGGTCCGGGATCGAACCCACGACCTCCTGCAGACCAGGCGAGGTAGTCAACATCTCTCAGGGTCTGGGATTGAACCCACGACCTCCTGTGTACCAGGCGAGGTAGTCAACATCTCTCAGGGTCTGGGATTGAACCCACGACCTCCTGCGTACCAGGCGAGGTAGTCAACATCTCTCAGTGTCTGTGATCGAACCCACGACCTCCTGCGTACCAGGCGAGGTAGTCAACATCTCTCAGTGTCTGTGATCGAACCCACGACCTCCTGTACACCAGGCGAGGTAGTCAACATCTCTCAGTGTCTGTGATTGAACCCACGACCTCCTGTGTACCATGCGAGGTAATCAACATCTCTCTGTCTGGAATTGAACCCACGACCTCCTGCGTATCTGGCGAGGTAGTCAACATCTCTCAGTGTCTGGGATTGAACCCACGACCTCCTGTATACCAGGCGAGGTTGTCAACATCTCACTGTTTGGGATTGAACCCACGACCTCCAGCGTACCAGGCGAGGTAGTCAACATCTCTCAGGGTCTGGGATTGAACCCACGACCTCATGCGTACCAGGGGAGGTAGTCAACATCTCTCAGGGTACGGGATCGAACCCACGACCTCCTGCAGACCAGGCGAGGTAGTCAACATCTCTCAGGGTCTGGGATTGAACCCACGACCTCCTGTGTACCAGGCGAGGTGGTCAACATCTCTCAGGTGTCTGGGATTGAACCCACGACCTCCTGCGTACCACGCGAGGTAGTCAACATCTCTCAGTGTCTGTGATCGAACCCACGACCTCCTGTACACCAGGCGAGGTAGTCAACATCTCTCAGTGTCTGTGATTGAACCCACGACCTCCTGTGTACCATGCGAGGTAATCAACATCTCTGTGTCTGGAATTGAACCCACGACCTCCTGCGTATCTGGCGAGGTAGTCAACATCTCTCAGGGTCTGGGATTGAACCCACGACCTCCTGTGTACCAGGCGAGGTAGTCAACATCTCTCAGGGTCCGGGATCGAACCCACGACCTCCTGTGTACCAGGCGAGGTAGTCAACATCTCTCAGTGTCTGGGATTGAACCCACGACCTCCTGCGTACCAGGCGAGGTAGTCAACATCTCTCAGTGTCTGGGATTGAACCCACGACCTCCTGCGTACCAGGCGAGGTAGTCAACATCTCTCAGTGTCTGGGATTGAACCCACGACCTCCTGTGTACCATGCGAGGTAGTCAACATCTCTCAGTGTCTGGGATCGAACCCACGACCTCCTGCGTACCAGGCGAGGTAGTCAACATCTCTCAGTGTCTGGGGTTGAACCCACGACCTCCTGCGTACCAGGCGAGGTAGTCAACATCTCTCAGTGTCTGGGACTGAACCCACGACCTCCTGCGTACCAAGCGAGGTAGTCAACATCTCTCAGGTGTCTGTGATCGAATCCACGACCTCCTGTGTACCAGGCGAGGTAGTCAACATCTCTCAGTGTCTGGGACTGAACCCACGACCTCCTGCGTACCAGGCGAGGTAGTCAACATCTCTCAGTGTCTGGGACTGAACCCACGACCTCCTGCGTACCAGGCGAGGTAGTCAACATCTCTCAGGTGTCTGTGATTGAATCCACGACCTCCTGTGTACCAGGCGAGGCTCCTGCGTACCAGGCGAGGTAGTCAACATCTCTCAGTGTCTGGGACTGAACCCACGACCTCCCTGCGTACCAGGCGAGGTAGTCAACATCTCTCAGGTGTCTGTGATCGAATCCACGACC
Organism: Petromyzon marinus; assembly: GCF_048934315.1. Taxonomy (NCBI): domain Eukaryota; kingdom Metazoa; phylum Chordata; class Hyperoartia; order Petromyzontiformes; family Petromyzontidae; genus Petromyzon; species Petromyzon marinus. The sequence goes on from NW_027422619.1 coordinate 758,675, forward strand.
TCCTGTGTACCAGGCGAGGTAGTCAACATCTCTCAGTGTCTGGGATCGTACCCACGACCTCCTGTGTACCAGGCGAGGTAGTCAACATCTCTCAGTGTCTGGGACTGAACCCACGACCTCCTGCGTACCAGGCGAGGGTAGTCAACATCTCTCAGTGTCTGAGACTGAACCCACGACCTCATGCGTACCAGGCGAGGTAGTCAACATCTCTCAGGTGTCTGTGATCGAATCCACGACCTCCTGTGTACCAGGCGAGGTAGTCAACATCTCTCAGTGTCTGGGATCGTACCCACGACCTCCTGTGTACCAGGCGAGGTAGTCAACATCTCTCAGGTGTCTGGGATCGTACCCACGACCTCCTGTGTACCAAGCGAGGTAGTCAACATCTCTCAGTGTCTGGGGTTGAACCCATGACCTCCTGCGTACCAGGCGAGGTAGTCAACATCTCTCAGTGTCTGGGATTGAACCCACGACCTCCTGTGTACCATGCGAGGTAGTCAACATCTCTCAGTGTCTGGGATCGAACCCACGACCTCCTGCGTACCAGGCGAGGTAGTCAACATCTCTCAGTGTCTGGGATTGAACCCACGACCTCCTGTATACCATGCGAGGTAGTCAACATCTCTCAGTGTCTGGGATTGAACCCACGAACTCCTGTGTACCAGGCGAGGTAGTCAACATCTCTCAGTGTCTGGGATTGAACCCACGACCTCCTGTATACCAGGCGAGGTTGTCAACATCTCACTGTTTGGGATTGAACCCACGACCTCCAGCGTACCAGGCGAGGTAGTCAACATCTCTCAGTGTCTGGAATTGAACCCACGACCTCCTGCGTATCTGGCGAGGTAGTCAACATCTCTCAGTGTCTGGGATTGAACCCACGACCTCCTGTATACCAGGCGAGGTTGTCAACATCTCACTGTTTGGGATTGAACCCACGACCTCCAGCGTACCAGGCGAGGTAGTCAACATCTCTCAGGGTCTGGGATTGAACCCACGACCTCATGCGTACCAGGGGAGGTAGTCAACATCTCTCAGGGTACGGGATCGAACCCACGACCTCCTGCAGACCAGGCGAGGTAGTCAACATCTCTCAGGGTCTGGGATTGAACCCACGACTCCTGTGTACCAGGCGAGGTGGTCAACATCTCTCAGGTGTCTGGGATTGAACCCACGACCTCCTGCGTACCACGCGAGGTAGTCAACATCTCTCAGTGTCTGTGATCGAACCCACGACCTCCTGTACACCAGGCGAGGTAGTCAACATCTCTGTGTCTGGAATTGAACCCACGACCTCCTGTGTACCAGGCGAGGTAGTCAACATCTCTCAGTGTCTGTGATTGAACCCACGACCTCCTGTGTACCATGCGAGGTAATCAACATCTCTGTGTCTGGAATTGAACCCACGACCTCCTGCGTATCTGGCGAGGTAGTCAACATCTCTCAGGGTCTGGGATTGAACCCACGACCTCCTGTGTACCAGGCGAGGTAGTCAACATCTCTCAGGGTCCGGGATCGAACCCACGACCTCCTGTGTACCAGGCGAGGTAGTCAACATCTCTCAGTGTCTGGATTGAACCCACGACCTCCTGCGTACCAGGCGAGGTAGTCAACATCTCTCAGTGTCTGGGATTGAACCCACGACCTCCTGCGTACCAGGCGAGGTAGTCAACATCTCTCAGTGTCTGGGATTGAACCCACGACCTCCTGTGTACCATGCGAGGTAGTCAACATCTCTCAGTGTCTGGGATCGAACCCACGACCTCCTGCGTACCAGGCGAGGTAGTCAACATCTCTCAGTCTGGGGTTGAACCCACGACCTCCTGCGTACCAGGCGAGGTAGTCAACATCTCTCAGTGTCTGGGACTGAACCCACGACCTCCTGCGTACCAAGCGAGGTAGTCAACATCTCTCAGGTGTCTGTGATCGAATCCACGACCTCCTGTGTACCAGGCGAGGTAGTCAACATCTCTCAGTGTCTGGGACTGAACCCACGACCTCCTGCGTACCAGGCGAGGTAGTCAACATCTCTCAGTGTCTGGGACTGAACCCACGACCTCCTGCGTACCAGGCGAGGTAGTCAACATCTCTCAGGTGTCCTGTGATTGAATCCACGACCTCCTGTGTACCAGGCGAGGTAGTCAACATCTCTCAGTGTCTGGGACTGAACCCACGATCTCCTGCGTACCAGGCGAGGTAGTCAACATCTCTCAGTGTCTGGGACTGAACCCACGACCTCCTGCGTACCAGGCGAGGTAGTCAACATCTCTCAGGTGTCTGTGATCGAATCCACGACCTCCTGTGTACCAGGCGAGGTAGTCAACATCTCTCAGTGTCTGGGATCGTACCCACGACCTCCTGTGTACCAGGCGAGGTAGTCAACATCTCTCAGTGTCTGGGACTGAACCCACGACCTCCTGCGTACCAGGCGAGGTAGTCAACATCTCTCAGTGTCTGAGACTGAACCCACGACCTCATGCGTACCAGGCGAGGTAGTCAACATCTCTCAGGTGTCTGTGATCGAATCCACGACCTCCTGTGTACCAGGCGAGGTAGTCAACATCTCTCAGTGTCTGGGATCGTACCCACGACCTCCTGTGTACCAGGCGAGGTAGTCAACATCTCTCAGGTGTCTGGGATCGTACCCACGACCTCCTGTGTACCAAGCGAGGTAGTCAACATCTCTCAGTGTCTGGGGTTGAACCCATGACCTCCTGCGTACCAGGCGAGGTAGTCAACATCTCTCAGTGTCTGGGATTGAACCCACGACCTCCTGTGTACCATGCGAGGTAGTCAACATCTCTCAGTGTCTGGGATCGAACCCACGACCTCCTGCGTACCAGGCGAGGTAGTCAACATCTCTCAGTGTCTGGGATTGAACCCACGACCTCCTGTATACCATGCGAGGTAGTCAACATCTCTCAGTGTCTGGGATTGAACCCACGAACTCCTGTGTACCAGGCGAGGTAGTCAACATCTCTCAGTGTCTGGGATTGAACCCACGACCTCCTGTGCACCAGGCGAGGTAGTCAACATCTCTCAGGTGTCTGTGATCGAACCCACGACCTCCTGTATACCAGGCGAGGTAGTCAACATCTCTCAGTGTCGGTGATTGAACCCACGACCTCCTGTATACCAGGCGAGGTTGTCAACATCTCTCAGTGTCTGGGATTGAACCCACGACCTCCTGTGTACCAGGCGAGGTAGTCAACATCTCTCAGTGTCTGTGATCGAACCCACGACCACCTGTGTACCAGGCGAGGTAGTCAACATCTCTCAGGTGTCTGTGATCGAACCCACGACCTCCTGTACACCAGGCGAGGTGGTCAACATCTCTCAGTGTCTGGGATCGAACCCACGACCTCCTGCGTACCAGGCGAGGTGGTCAACATCTCTCAGTGTCTGGGATTGAACCACGACCTCCTGTGTACCAGGCGAGGTAGTCAACATCTCTCAGGTGTCTGTGATCGAACCCACGACCTCCTGTGTACCAGGCGAGGTGGTCAACATCTCTCAGGTGTCTGTGATCGTACCCACGACCTCCTGTGTACCAGGCGAGGTAGTCAACATCTCTCAGTGTCTGGGATCGTACCCACGACCTCCTGTGTACCAGGCGAGGTAGTCAACATCTCTCAGTGTCTGGGATCGAACCCACGACCTCCTGTGCACCAGGCGAGGTGGTCAACATCTCTCAGTGTCTGGGGTTGAACCCACGACCTCCTGTGCACCAGGCGAGGTAGTCAACATCTCTCAGTGTCTGGGATTGAACCCACGACCTCCTGTGTACCAGGCGAGGTAGTCAACATCTCTCAGTGTCTGGGGTTGAACCCACGACCTCCTGTGTACCAGGCGAGGTAGTCAACATCTCTCAGTGTCTGGGACTGAACCCACGACCTCCTGCATACCAGGCGAGGTAGTCAACATCTCTCAGTGTCTGGGGTTGAACCCGGGGCTCCACCTCACCTTCGTGTCTCCTAGCCGCCCCTCAGTAGACGAAGAGCAGGCGGGCGCGGGACAGCGATGCCAGTTCGTCCGACATCTTGCGAACCTTCAGATAGTTGAGGAACCCTCGGAGGAAGAGAAGCAGCCCTGGAGGACGACACAAAGACAAAGGTCCCACGCCAGCCCCGGGTAGCCTCTTAGCAACCGGCTGAAGGGGGCAAGTGGTGCGAGTGAGCGAGCAGCAGCAACAACAACAACAGCAGCAGCAACAACATCAACAACAACAGCAACATCAACAACACAACAACATCAACAACAGCAACATCAACAACACAACAACATCAACAACACAACAACAACAACACCAACAACAACAACACCAACAACACCAACAACAAACTCAACAACAACAACAACACAACAACAACACAACAACAGCAACAACAACATCAACAACAGTAGCAACAACAGC
>NW_027422619.1:763188-765688 GCF_048934315.1 Petromyzon marinus
CGAGCAGCAGCAACAACAACAACAGCAGCAGCAACAACATCAACAACAACAGCAACATCAACAACACAACAACATCAACAACAGCAACATCAACAACACAACAACATCAACAACACAACAACAACAACACCAACAACAACAACACCAACAACACCAACAACAACATCAACAACAACAACAACACAACAACAACACAACAACAGCAACAACAACATCAACAACAGTAGCAACAACAGCAACAGCAGCAGCGTCGTCTGTGAAGGCTGCCGTCACTGTACCCCACACAGCGGGTGAGGGTGAGTGGGTGGGTGAGTGGGTGGGTGAGTGGGTGGGTGAGTGGGTGGGTGAGTGGGTGGGTGAGTGAGTGGGTGAATGGGTGGGTGGGTGAGTGAGTGGGTGAGTGAGTGGGTGAGTGGGTGGGTGAGTGGGTGGGTGAGTGAGTGGGTGAGTGAGTGGGTGAGTGAGTGGGTGAGTGGGTGAGTGAGTGAGTGGGTGGGTGAGTGAGTGAGTGGGTGAGTGGGTGAGTGAGTGAGTGAGTGGGTGAGTGAGTGAGTGTGTGGGTGAGTGAGTGAGTGTGTGGGTGAGTGAGTGAGTGTGTGGGTGAGTGAGTGAGTGAGTGGGTGAGTGAGTGGGTGAGTGGGTGAGTGAGTGGGTGAGTGAGTGAGTGAGTGGGTGAGTGAGTGGGTGAGTGAGTGGGTGAGTGAGTGGGTGAGTGGGTGAGTGAGTGAGTGTGTGAGTGAGTGAGTGGGTGAGTGAGTGGGTGAGTGAGTGAGTGGGTGAGTGAGTGGGTGAGTGAGTGGGTGAGTGGGTGAGTGAGTGAGTGGGTGAGTGAGTGGGTGAGTGGGTGAGTGAGTGTGTGGGTGAGTGAGTGAGTGAGTGGGTGAGTGAGTGAGTGAGTGGGTGAGTGAGTGGGTGAGTGAGTGAGGTGGGTGAGTGGGTGGGTGAGTGGGTGAGTGAGTGAGTGGGTGAGTGGGTGAGTGAGTGGGTGAGTGGGTGAGTGAGTGGGTGGGTGAGTGGGTGAATGAGTGAATGAGTGGGTGAGTGAGTGAGTGTGTGGGTGAGTGAGTGAGTGTGTGGGTGAGTGAGTGAATGAGTGGGTGAGTGGGTGAGTGTGTGAGTGAGTGGGTGAGTGGGTGAGTGGGTGAGTGAGTGTGTGGGTGAGTGAGTGAGTGGGTGAGTGAGTGAGTGGGTGAGTGAGTGAGTGAGTGGGTGAGTGAGTGAGTGAGTGGGTGGGTGAGTGAGTGGGTGAGTGAGTGAGTGAGTGGGTGAGTGGGTGAGTGAGTGAGTGAGTGGGTGAGTGGGTGACTGGGTGAGTGAGTGAGTGGGTGGGTGGGTGGGTGAGTGGGTGGGTGAGTGAGTGGGTGGGTGAGTGGGTGGGTGAGTGAGTGGGTGAGTGGGTGGGTGAGTGGGTGGGTGAGTGGGTGGGTGAGTGAGTGGGTGAGTGGGTGGGTGAGTGAGTGGGTGAGTGAGTGGGTGAGTGAGTGGGTGAGTGGGTGAGTGGGTGGGTGAGTGAGTGGGTGAGTGAGTGGGTGAGTGGGTGAGTGAGTGAGTGGGTGGGTGAGTGAGTGAGTGGGTGGGTGAGTGGGTGAGTGAGTGAGTGAGTGGGTGAGTGAGTGAGTGTGTGGGTGAGTGAGTGTGTGGGTGAGTGAGTGAGTGGGTGAGTGAGTGGGTGAGTGGGTGAGTGAGTGGGTGAGTGAGTGGGTGAGTGAGTGAGTGAGTGTGTGAGTGAGTGGGTGAGTGAGTGGGTGAGTGAGTGGGTGAGTGGGTGAGTGAGTGGGTGAGTGAGTGGGTGAGTGAGTGGGTGAGTGAGTGGGTGAGTGAGTGGGTGAGTGGGTGAGTGAGTGAGTGGGTGAGTGAGTGGGTGAGTGGGTGAGTGAGTGAGTGAGTGGGTGAGTGAGTGGGTGAGTGAGTGGGTGAGTGAGTGAGTGAGTGGGTGAGTGGGTGGGTGAGTGGGTGAGTGAGTGGGTGGGTGAGTGGGTGAGTGAGTGGGTGAGTGGGTGAGTGAGTGGGTGGGTGAGTGGGTGAATGAGTGAATGAGTGGGTGAGTGAGTGAGTGTGTGGGTGAGTGAGTGAGTGTGTGGGTGAGTGAGTGAGTGAGTGAATGAGTGGGTGAGTGATTGGGTGAGTGAGTGGGTGAGTGGGTGAGTGTGTGAGTGAGTGGGTGAGTGGGTGAGTGAGTGGGTGAGTGGGTGAGTGGGTGAGTGAGTGTGTGGGTGAGTGAGTGAGTGGGTGAGTGAGTGAGTGGGTGAGTGAGTAAGTGAGTGGGTGAGTGAGTGAGTGAGTGGGTGGGTGAGTGAGTGAGTGGGTGAGTGGAGTGAGTGAGTGGGTGAGTGGGTGAGTGAGTGGGTGAGTGGGTGAGTGGGTGAGTGAGTGAGTGGGTGGGTGGGTGGGTGAGTGAGTGGGTGGGTGAGTGAGTGGGTGGGTGAGTGAGTGAGTGAGTGTGTCAGTGAGTGAGTGAGTGGTGAATGAGTGAATGAGTGGGTGAATGAGTGAGTGAGTG
>NW_027422619.1:773188-878188 GCF_048934315.1 Petromyzon marinus
GTGAGCGAGTGTGAGTGAGTGAGCAAGTGTGTGTGAGCGAGTGTGTGTGAGTGAGCGAGTGTGTGTGAGTGAGCGAGTGTGTGTGAGTGAGCGAGTGTGTGTGAGTGAGCGAGTGTGTGTGAGTGAGTGAGTGTGTGTGTGTGAGCGAGTGAGAGTGAGTGAGCGAGTGTGTGAGTGAGCGAGTGTGTGTGAGTGAGTGTGTGTGTGAGCGAGTGTGTGTGTGTGAGCGAGTGTGTGTGAGCGAGTGTGTGTGTGAGCGAGTGTGTGTGAGCGAGTGAGTGTGTGTGAGTGAGTGAGTGTGTGTGAGCGGGTGAGTGTGTGTGAGTGAGCGAGTGTGTGTGAGCGAGTGTGTGTGAGCGAGTGAGTGTGTGTGAGTGAGTGAGTGTGTGTGAGTGAGTGAGTGTGAGTGAGTGAGCGAGTGTGTGTGAGCGAGTGTGTGTGAGCGAGTGTGTGTGAGTGAGTGAGCGAGTGTGTGTGAGCGAGTGTGTGTGAGCGAGTGTGTGTGTGTGAGCGAGTGTGTGAGCGAGTCTGAGTGAGTGAGCGAGTGTGTGTGAGTGAGCGAGTGGGCGAGTGTGAGTGAGTGAGCGAGTGTGTGAGTGAGCGAGTGTGAGAGTGTGCGAGTGAGCGAGTGTGTGTGAGCGAGTGTGTGTAAGCGAGAGTGTGTGAGCGAGCGTGTGTGAGTGAGCTGGTGTTGAGTGAGCGAGTGTGAGTGAGCGAGTGTGAGTGAGCGAGTGTGTGAGAGTGTGTGAGCGAGCGTGTGTGAGTGAGCGAGTGTGAGTGAGCGAGTGTGTGAGAGTGTGTGAGCGAGCGTGTGTGAGTGAGCGTGTGTGAGTGAGCGAGTGTGAGTGAGCGAGTGTGAGTGAGCGAGTGTGTGAGAGTGTGTGAGCGAGCGTGTGTGAGTGAGCGAGTGTGAGTGAGCGAGTGTGTGAGAGTGTGTGAGCGAGTGTGTGTGTGTGAGCATGAGTGAGCATGAGTGAGCGTGAGTGAGCGTGAGCGGGCGTGAGTGACCGTGAGAGTAAGTGAGTGAGAGTAAGAGCGTGAGTGTAAGTGAGTGTGAGTGTGAGTGAGTGAGGGTGCAAGTGAGTGAGCGAGCGTGAGCGTGGGCGAGTGTGAGTGAGTGTGAGCGAGCGTGAGCGAGTGAGTGTGAGCGAGTGTGAGCGAGGTGTGCGAGCGAGTGTGAGCGGTAAGCGAGTGTGAGCGAGTGTGAGCGAGTGTGAGCGAGGCGCGTCACTCACTGAAGAAGCTGACCATGAAGATGCCGTCATTCCCGATCCTCAACTGATCAGCGTCGTCAAAATCCTCCCGCGGAGAGAAATCATCATCCTGATCATCAGCAGCGACATCAGCGGCATCAGCGTCATCTTCATAACTACTACAGCTCGCTATCAGCACTTGCCCCTACAGCCCCCCATGTGTGAGTGTAGAGGCTACCTGGGGGACCTTTAGCTGTGCGTCTGCATAACTGCTACAGCTCGCTATCAGCGCTTGCCCCTACAGCCCCCCATGTGTGTGTAGAGGCTACCTGGGGGACCTTTAGCTGTGCGTCTTCATAACTACTACAGCTCACTATCAGCACTTGCCCCTACAGCCCCTATGTGTGTGTGTAGAGGCTACCTGGGGTAACTTTGTGTGTTTCACAGTGCCGGTAGCCTTCATAGACACTGCTGCTACTGACAGCACTTGCCCCTACATCGTGTTAGAGGCTACCTGGGGTAGCTTTGTCTGTGTGTTTCACAGTGCCGGTAGCCTTCATAGACACTGCTGCTGCTGCTACTGACAGCACTTGCCCCTACATCGTGTTAGAGGCTACCTGGGGGAGCTTTCTACTCTACCCCCCTTATTCACAACCACCACCACCGGTGCCACCACCACCACCGCCGCCACCACCACCGCCACCACCAACAACAACCGCAATTCGCCACTAAGTGGTGGTGACGTCACCACGACGCTTGTGCCAGGCCAGGTGCACCTTGAGGCCACGTGAAGTGTCGAACGCCCGCTGGCAGGAGGTCACGGGGCAGACCCAGCAGGTGCCACGGGTCGACTGACTGAGATGAGTGGCTGATGCACCACCTGTGCCCCCTACTGTGCCAACCTGCTGTGCTTTAGCAACCCGGCGCTCCGCTCGTTGTTGTGAGCGTCAATCCTCCGCCCTCCGTTGTTGTAGGGCGACTGCCTCCAACTGCCCAGTAGCGTCCTTCACGAGCCTCCTCCACAGAGGCCGATCTTGACACCGCTGGTACCGGTCATCGGCAAATCCACTCAGCTCCACGTCCTCCTGTACCACATCACTCCATCTCTTCTCTAGCCCGAGCCGCGCCCGTTAGCCCCCTCGATCCGGCCGAACAAAAGCTGTTTCAGCATGTGGTGGCTGGGCATGCGGTCTACATGACCCAGCCAACGCAGCCTTGCCTGCAGGAGGAGCTCACCGATGGGACTTTGTCCAGATCTTTCAATGATTTGTGAGCTCCTCACACAATCCAGCCTGGTTAAACCCAGGATGGATCGTAGGCAGGCCAGCCTAAATGTTTCTAACCGGCAAAGATGTTCCATTAGGGGGTCCACGTTTCGCAAGCGTAGAGAAGGAAGGGAATGACCGTGGCCGAGAAGACCTGAAGCTTAGTGCAGAGCAAAAGACCAGGTAGCTTCCACACAGCGTTACGCAACCGATGAAAAGATATTGCCGCTCGACTGATTTGGAGTGAGACCTCTGCTGTTAAACTGGAGCCGGTCATAAGCACACTTCCCAGGTATGGGAAACTCTGCACTCTCTCCACAACTGCCCCATCACCAATTGGGAGTTGTGGGGGTGGAATGTCCGATGGTACAAAATACCCAGGCAGGTGCTTAGTTTTGGTGGGGCTGATGGTAAGGCCCCACCTCTTAGTGGCACGCTCCAGGTTCAGCAGCAGCGCCTCCAACGCCTCTGAGTGAGCAGCAATTACCAGATCATCGGCATACATAACGTGGTTGACCAATAGGGAGCCATCCCTTGACTGCACCCGGGCATCGATCAACCTCCCATTGTATCTGTACCAGATGGAAATTCATCCGGTACAGCTACTGAAGGCTTTACAAACTACGTGGTCGAAATAGATGTTAAATAATGTGGGAGCCAGAGGACATCCCTGTCGCACCCCAAGGTGTACAGGGAATGGCTCCGACTCCCAGCCACGAAGTTTTACCCGGGCCCGCTCACCATCATGAAGGTCCTTAATGATCGTGAGCAGAGGGTCAGGGACTCCGAAAGCACGAAGAACAACCCAGAAGCCCAGGCCTACTGATGGTATCATAGGTCAATAAAACAGATGTAGGTCTTGTTGGAATTCCCTACACCTCTGCTGTAGCAGACGGAGAGAAAATATGGCATCTGTGCAGGACCGCCCTTTCCTGAAACCACATTGGGCTCCGCAAGCCTCTCCTCAGCGTGCCTGGCAAGGCGATGTTGAATAATCCTTGCCAGGACCTTTCCCGGCACACTGAGTGAGATGCCCCTGTAGTTGTTAAGGCTGTGCGGTCCCCCTTCTTAAAGAGGAGGACCACCAGGGCATCATTCCAATCCTGTGGAACCCGTCCAGTGGTCCAGATTGTTGTTATGATGTCATATAGGGCAGTCTGTGCACAAACTGCCACCCGCCCTCAGCATTTCGCTTGGGAGATCATCTGTGCGCGGTGCCTTTCCTGGTCTCAAACTCTGGATCGCCTTCAGTACTTCAACAGATGGCACCTCAGCCAGCCACTCACAGCGGGTGACTTCTTCCAATATTTGAGGCACCGCAGCCTCAGCAGGGTCATCTCCACTTTGTCCCACGATGTTTTCCATGCAGAGAGATTTCCCCTCCCCCAGAACTTCACAGAAATGCTCAGCAAATCTGCAAACCTGTTCCTGGAGGTCGGAGATTGGATCACTGTTTTTCCCCCTAATGATGGTAATAGGTGTGGCGCTGCAGGTTACTTTTTGATGGGAGTTAAATAGGGGTTTGTGATCGCGGGCCACTGAGGCAGACTCCATCTCCTCAGCAACCCGCAACCACCACCCATCCTTGCAGCGCCTCACGGCTCTCCGAACCTCCGAGCGAAGGCTGCGGTAAGCCTCCTCATTGTCTGACGTGGGATTCTGTAGCCGATGAGATTGGGCCTGTCGCTTTTTCTCAGCCAGCCTGAACACCTCTGTCAGCCAGGGTCTGTGGGGAGGTCTGGAACGTGTACCCAAAGCAGCCATTGCAGCTGCATGAGCCACAGTCCTAAACCTCACCCATTTCCCCTCGACATCTGGAGGAGTGGGGGACGATGCCAACCCCAGCCACAAACGATGATGAAATTCTCGCTTGCAACTTTCATCAGCGAGCTGAGATCAGGCCACCTTAGGTGTGAATGGGGTCCTGGGTGTACACCCACCACCGGAGTGGAAGAATGGCAGGCGCATCTTACAGATGACAAGTCGATGGTCAGAGGGCAGATCAGCTCCACGGTAGGTCCTGGTGTCAAGGACATGGGCTCGCATCCGCTGGTCCGTCACTATGTAGTCCAGCAGATCTTCTTGCTTGGACCCGGCATGCATCCATAATATTGTGTGGATGCGCCGATGCCGGAACAGCGTGTTGGTAATTACAAGCCCATGGGCTGCACAAAAGTCCAGCAGCCTACTACCATTGTTATTGAGCTGATCTGGTCCATGCCTTCCAATCACTCCAGACCAGGTGCCAGCATCTTGACCAACTCGGGCATTGAAGTCACCCAACAAGATGACTCTATCCCGAGGGGCCACTTTAGCCAGCACCTGTGACAGGAGGCCATAGAAGGCATCTGACTCATCGGCTTTGCCTGCATCCCTCCACGGATGTTCGTCTTCGGTGGGGGCATAAGTAACCACGATCACCATTCCTCGCCTCCGGTTGATGGGAAGGCGAGCCAAAAAGTAGTCTGGGGCTTCCAGCTTCCCACACCTCACCGCCACGCTCCCACGCCCCCTTCATTCTTTTGTTCAGATGAGCCACTCCCTGATATTTGGTAGTCTGCTGCCCCGAGTAGAGAACTGTCCACCCCCTCATGTTGGCAGGAGCCAGAGCCGGTCCACCAGACCTCCTGAATGCCGCAGAGATCCAGGCGGTACCGGTCCAGCTCCCGACAGAGGTGTGGCAGCCTCTCCTCCGCAGTGAGCGTTCGAACATTCCACGTGGCCACCCTCAGTGGCTTTTCGTTGTTTCTGGAGGAGCCCCGAGGGTAGATATTCAATCTCCTGGCTCCGCCAATTGGGGTTTGGCCAGGAGACGTCATAGACGCCTGGCCCCCCCGGAGACTCCGGCTTACTCATTACATTTTTCAGTCGTGGTTTCGTGGTAATTAATTGAAGGTGGAGGGGTTACCAGCCCCTCGCACCCGTCCAGAGCCCCCGTTTAGCCGCTGTGGTGGTGGTTAAACACGCCATGACGGGGAAAGGCCACCAATCCGGAATTGTCCCTCCTCCCACGGCACTGCCCACCACAGCGTTGCCGTCCGGCACCACGAGGAGCTAGGGGGGCCGTTTTTAACGGGACTGCCGGAGCCACCGCCACCACCGCCGCCCTCGCCGCCACCACCACCACCACCACCGGCCCCTCCATCACCACCACCACCACCACTGGCCCCTCCATCACCACCACCACCACCACCGGCCCCTCCATCACCACCATCACCACCACCACCACCGGCCCCTCCATCACCACCATCACCACCATCACCACCACCACCACCACCATCACCACCACCATCACCACCACCATCACCACCACCACCACCATCACCACCACCACCGGCCCCACCATCACCACCATCACCACCAGCCCCTCCATCACCACCATCACCACCACCACCGGCCCCTCCATCACCACCATCACCACCACCACCGGCCCCTCCATCACCACCATCACCACCACCACCGGCCCCTCCATCACCACCACCACCCCCCACTCACCCGCTCTGCCGCTGTCCCCACGCCGACCCCCCCGCCCACCCCCCCGCCCACCACCCCCCCACCCACCACCACCCCCCCACTGCTGCCACCGCCGAGGCCGCCGGCGGGCCCACCGGCTTTGCTCTTCTCGGCCTCGTCATACGAGGGCAGGCTGGTGGCCACGCTGTAGGCCGGCGGATTGGCGGCTCCGCCCTGCAGGGGGGCGGGGCCAAGGGAGCGGGGGAGGGGGGCACAAGGGGGGAGGGGGGCCCCAGGAGGAGCTGGGGGGGGGGCAGGAAGGCCCCGCCCCCTCCGCAGACACCCCCAGAGCCCCCAACCGCCGCACTGTAGGGAGGAGGGGCCGGGCCCCCCCTCCTCCTCCTCTGTCTGCAACTGTGGGGGGTGGGGGGGGGGGGGTGGGGGAGGGGTGGGGGAGGGGGGGGAGAAGGGTGGGGGGGGGTGAGTGGTGGTGGTGGTACAGATGGTGATAGTGGTGGTGATGGTGGTACAGATAGTAGTGGTGGTGATACAGATAGTAGTGGTGGTGGTGGTGGTACAGATAGTAGTGGTGGTGATGGTGGTACAGATGGTGGTGATGGTGGTACAGATAGTAGTGGTGGTGATGGTGGTACAGATAGTAGTGGTGGTGGTGATACAGATAGTGGTGGTGGAGATGGTGGTACAGATGGTGGTGATGGTGGTACAGATGGTGATAGTGGTGGTGATACAGATAGTGGTGGTGGTGATGGTGGTACAGATAGTAGTGGTGGTGATGGTGGTACAGATGGTGATAATGGTGGTGGTACAGATAGTAGTGGTGGTGATGGTGGTACAGATAGTAGTGGTGGTGATGGTGGTACAGATAGTGGTGGTGGTACAGATGGTGGTGATGGTGGTACAGATAGTAGTGGTGGTGATACAGATAGTGGTGGTGGTGATGGTACAGATAGTAGTGGTGGAGATGATGGTACAGACGGTGATAGTGGTGGTGATGGTGGTACAGATGGTGATAGTGGAGATGGTGGTACAGATGATGATAGTGGAGATGGTGGTACAGATGGTGATAGTGGTGGTGGTGATGGTGGTACAGATGGTGATGGTGGTGATACAGATGGTGGTGGTGGAGATGATGGTACAGATAGTGGTGGTCGAGATGATGGTACAGATGGTGATAGTGGTGGTGGTGATGATGGTACAGATAGTGGTGGTGGAGATGATGGTACAGATAGTGATAGTGGTGGCGGAGATGGTGGTACAGATTGGTGGTGGTGGAGATGGTGATGGTGGTACAGATAGTGGTGGTGGAGATGATGGTACAGATGGTGGTGATGGTGGTACAGATGGTGGTGATGGTGGTACAGATAGTGGTGGTGATGATGGTACAGATGGTGATAGTGGTGGTTATGATGGTACAGATGGTGATAGTGGTGGTGGTGATGGTACAGATGGTGATAGTGGTGGTGGTGGTGGTGATGATGGTACAGACGGTGATAGTGGTGGTGGAGATGATGGTACAGATAGTGAAGATGATGGTACAGACGGTGATGGTGGTGGTGGAGATGATGGTACAGATGGTGATAGTGGTGATGATGGTACAGATGGTGATAGTGATGGTGGAGATGGTGGTACAGATTGGTGGTGGTGGAGATGGTGGTACAGACAGTGGTGGTGGAGATGGTGATGGTGGTACAGATAGTGGTGGTGGAGATGGTGGTGGTGATAAATGGTGGTGGAGATGATGGTGATGGAGGTGAACGGTGGTGGTGGAGATGATGGTGATGGAGGTGGTGGTACAGATAATGGTGGGGGGGGTGGTGGTGGTGAAGTTAGCGGTGGTGATGGTGATAGCGGCGGTGGAGATGATGGTGATGTTTAACACGTAGGCTTTCGCGACCGATATTATTCATAATAAAGGTTTTTGTGGGTTGGATCGCGTTATTTATAAATGTGTCGTAACCCTCCACCACCCGACACGGCCAATCAGCAAAAAAAGTGTCACGTTGACAAAAGACAAAATAGTTCACTACTTTAGCCCCCACACAGGTGTGTTAAAGAGTGAATCCACAACATTTACAGTCTGAATACGACGTTCCACTGGTAATTACATCCAGCATCATCGGGCAATTCGCCAGAATGGTGAAGCCCTCACTTGCTCTCGGACTTATATAGAGCAGCAGGGAGACGTCATCATTGAACTCATTTCAGGTGCAGCGATTATATAATCGATTGGTGATCAGTCAATGGTTATGATTAGTAATGAGTTGTAGATTAGCAATTAGTAGTAATGTGTGTTATTGTGATTATATGCTACGTTAGTAATCCGTTAATTAACATGTGCTTCCCCTATAAGGAATTGTACTAAGCATTATTTAATAATAATACGCTTCCAAGCCGCACTAAGCCTACAGCTATCAGAACGGCAAAGTTAAAGGCCTTGACTTTGCCGTGACCCCACGCACAATTCCGGTGGATGAGACAATTGTCGAGGTGGAATCAGCGGTAAGACTCCTTCCCACATAATGAGGCAAGAGATGACTATAGGCATGAGGTTGCCAAAATAACTGAGAATAGCAAAGCTTCCAAAAGTAAATATTAGCTCCAAAGAAGCAAAAGCCTTAAGAGAGCTCCGTGCAAATAAAGATATCCAAATCCTGGCAGCTGATAAAGGCCGCGCTACTGTAGTGATGTCACGAGCCGATTATGATAATGAAATTAGGAATTTACCGATGACGCTGGATGAAATCACCGATGGCGCTGGATGAAATCACCGATGACGCTGGATGAAATCAACCGATGACGCTGGATGAAATCATTGATGTCCTGGATGAATTACCGATGGCGCTGGATGAAATCACCGATGGCGCTGGATGAAATCACCGATGACGCTGGATGAAATCATCGATGGCGCTGGATGAAATCACCGATGATGCTGGATGAAATCATCGATGGCGCTGGATGAAATCATCGATGATGCTGGATGAAATCACCGATGGCGCGGATGAAATCACCGATGACGCTGGATGAAATCACCGATGACGCTGGATGAAATCACCGATGGCGCTGGATGAAATCACCGATGGCGCTGGATGAAATCACCGATGGCGCTGGATGAAATCACCGATGGCGCTGGATGAAATCACCGATGATGCTGGTTGCAATTGCCAGCGGAAACGTCACACTACTCAAGGCTGTAAATGTTTTCATCTTCTTTGATTCTTTCGGTAAAGTCATCACCACGTAGAATGAGAATAAAATCATAAATCGATAAAATAAAATAACAACAATGATATTCTCACGGCGTTTCGGCCACAACACAAGCGCTGTCCTACCAGACAGTCTCGTCCATTCACCTGATGAAGGCCGCTTGTGTTGTGGCCGAAACGTCGTGAGAATATCATTGTTGTTGTTTTATTTCACCAATTCATTATTTTGATCTCATTCTACGCGGTGGTGACTTCACCGAAGCAACCAAACAAGATGAACCCCTTGCATTCACGAAAGCTTCAAATCGCAAACCGTAAATGTTGTGGATTCACTCTTCAACAACACACCTGTGCGGGGGCTAAAGCAGCGAACCAATTCGTCTTTTTTGTCAACGTGACAACTTTGATGCCGACGACTGGCCGTGCCGGGTGGTGGAGGGTTACGACACATTTATACACAACTCGATCTAAACGACGATGGTCCCGGTGATGGCGACTGTGTCAGCGACGGTGGTTACGTTGGCGAGTGTGGCGGTAATGGTTGTGACGATGCTGCTGGTGATGATGATGATCAATGTTGCATACACAATGTCACGCCGCCATGCACAATATATCACAGCGCACGGTTCAACTACCACACACACAAACGTGTGTGTGTAGTATACTAGTATAGCACTAGTGTGTAGTGTAGTGTATAGTGTAGTATACTAGTATAGCACTAGTGTGTAGTGTAGTGTATAGTGTAGTATACTAGTACACCACGAGTGTATAGCACTAGTGTGTAGTGTAGTGTATAGTGTAGTATACTATTACAGCACTAGTGTATAGTGGTGTATAGTGTAGTATACTAGTACAGCACTAGTGTATAGTGGTGTGTAGTGTAGTATACTAGTACAGCACTAGTGTATAGTGGTGTGTAGTGTAGTATACTAATACAGCACTAGTGTATAGTGTAGTATATAGTATAGTGCAGTATACTAGTACAGCACTAGTGTATAGTGGTGTGTAGTGTAGTATACTAGTACAGCACTAGTGTATAGTGTATACTAGTACAGGACTAGTGTGTAGTGTAGTGTATAGTGTAGTATACTAGTACAGCACTAGTGTATAGTGTAGTGTATAGTGTAGCATACTAGTACAGCACTAGTGTATAGTGTAGTATACTTGTACACTAGTGTATAGTGTACTAGTATACTAGTACACTAGTGTAGTGTAGTATTCTAGAACACTAGTGTATTGTATAGTGTATTGTATAGTGTAGTATACTAGTACAGCACTAGTATATAGTGTAGTATACTAGTACACTAGTGTATAGTGTAGTGTATAGTGTAGTATACTAGTACACTAGTGTATAGTGTAGTGTATACTGTAGTATACTAGTACTGTGGCTGGAGCCGTCTGATGAATACGAATGATAACGATGTGATAAACATTGTAAATAATATATACATTCTAAGTGTTGAGGGAGTCTCCTCACGTCCTGGTAGTGTACACACATTCACTCACCACCTAGTACACAACCACACAGCACCACATAGCCACAACAACAACTATGATGATGATGATGATACTAACGATGACAATGATGTAATAATAAACAATAATAAACAATGTTAAAGTGTTGAGGGAGTCTCCTCACGTCCTGGTAGTGTACACACATTCACTCACCGCCTAGTACACAACTACACAGCAGCACATAGCCACAACAACTACTATGATGATGATGATGATACTAACGATGACAATGATGTAATAATAAACAATGTTAAAGTGTTGAGGGAGTCTCCTCACGTCCTGGTAGTGTACACACATTCACTCACCGCCTAGTACACAACTACACAGCAGCACATAGCCACAACAACTACTATGATGATGATGATGATGATACTAACGATGACAATGATGTAATAATAAACAATGTTAAAGTGTTGAGGGAGTCTCCTCACGTCCTGGTAGTGTACACACATTCACTCACCGCCTAGTACACAACTACACAGCAGCACATAGCCACAACAACAACTATGATGATGATGATACTAACGATGACAATGATGTAATAATAAACAATGTTAAAGTGTTGTGGGTCTCCTCACGTCCTGGTAGTGTACACACATTCACTCACCGCCTAGTACACAACCACACAGCAGCACATAGCCACAACAACAACTATGATGATGATACTAACGATGACAATGATGTAATAATAAACAACAATAATAAACAATGTTAAAGTGGGAGTCTCCTCACGGCATGGTAGTGTACACACATTCACTCACCACCTAGTACACAACCACACAGCACCACATAGCCACAACAACAACTATGATGATGATACTAACGATGACAATGATGTAATAATAAACAACAATAATAAACAATGTTAAAGTGTTGAGGGAGTCTCCTCACGGCATGGTAGTGTACACACATTCACTCACCACCTAGTACACAACCACACAGCAGCACATAGCCACAACAACAACTATGATGATGATACTAACGATGACAATGATGTAATAATAAACAACAATAATAAACAATGTTAAAGTGTTGAGGGAGTCTCCTCACGTCCTGGTAGTGTACACACATTCACTCACCGCCTAGTACACAACCACACAGCAGCACATAGCCACAACAACAACTATGATGATGATGATACTAACGATGACAATGATGTAATAATAAACAATAATAAACAATGTTAAAGTGTTGTGGGAGTCTCCTCACGTCCTGGTAGTGTACACACATTCACTCACCACCTAGTACACAACCACACAGCACCACATAGCCACAACAACTACTATGATGATGATGATGATACTAACGATGACAATGATGTAATAATAAACAATAATAAACAATGTTAAAGTGTTGTGGGTCTCCTCACGTCCTGGTAGTGTACACACATTCACTCACCACCTAGTACACAACCACACAGCAACAGCACATAGCCACAACAACAACTATGATGATGATGATACTAACGATGACAATGATGTAATAATAAACAACAATAATAAACAATGTTAAAGTGTTGTGGGTCTCCTCACGGCATGGTAGTGTACACACATTCACTCACCACCTAGTACACAACCACACAGCAACAGCACATAGCCACAACAACAACTATGATGATGATGATACTAACGATGACAATGATGTAATAATAAACAATGTTAAAGTGTTGTGGGTCTCCTCACGTCCTGGTAGTGTACACACATTCACTCACCGCCTAGTACACAACCACACAGCAGCACATAGCCACAACAACAACTATGATGATGATACTAACGATGACAATGATGTAATAATAAACAATAATAAACAATGTTAAAGTGTTGTGGGAGTCTCCTCACCTCCTGGTAGTGTACACACATTCACTCACCGCCTAGTACACAACCACAGCAGCAGCACATAGCCACAACTACTACTATGATGATGATACTAACGATGACAATGATGTAATAAACAACAATAATAAACAATGTTAAAGTGTTGTGGGTCTCCTCACGTCCTGGTAGTGTACACACATTCACTCACCACCTAGTACACAACCACACAGCAACAGCACATAGCCACAACAACAACTATGATGATGATGATACTAACGATGACAATGATGTAATAATAAACAATGTTAAAGTGTTGTGGGTCTCCTCACGTCCTGGTAGTGTACACACATTCACTCACCGCCTAGTACACAACCACACAGCAGCACATAGCCACAACAACAACTATGATGATGACACTAACGATGACAATGATGTAATAATAAACAACAATAAACAATGTTAAAGTGTTGTGGGTCTCCTCACGTCCTGGTAGTGTACACACATTCACTCACCGCCTAGTACACAACCACACAGCACCACATAGCCACAACAACTACTATGATGATGATGATACTAACGATGACAATGATGTAATAATAAACAATAATAAACAATGTTAAAGTGTTGAGGGAGTCTCCTCACGTCCTGGTAGTGTACACACATTCACTCACCACCTAGTACACAACCACACAGCAACAGCACATAGCCACAACAACAACTATGATGATGATGATACTAACGATGACAATGATGTAATAATAAACAATAATAAACAATGTTAAAGTGTTGTGGGTCTCCTCACGTCCTGGTAGTGTACACACATTCACTCACCGCCTAGTACACAACCACACAGCAACAGCACATAGCCACAACAACAACTATGATGATGACACTAACGATGACAATGATGTAATAAACAACAACAATAAACAATGTTAAAGTGTTGTGGGTCTACTCACGGCCTGGTAGCGAGCGCTTGAGCCCGACTCCATGACGGACGCGGGCGGACAGCCTCCTCCTCCTCAGCCTCCTCAGCCTCCTCCTCAGCCTGAGCCTCCTCCTCGCTGCCGCTGCTATCGGACGGCTGTCTGGTTGTCGCTGCGCCTGCTGCTGCTGTTGTTGTTGTGGTAATAAGGAGGTTGTTGTTGTAGTTGTTGTTGTTGTAATGAGGAGCCTCGCTCGCTGATCCTCAAGTCGCCAGCACAGAACTCAGCAATGGCGGCCGCCCTTGATGGTGGTGGGGGGGGGAGGTGACGTCATATACGTGGTGGGTGACGTCATCCTTGGTAGTGGATGACGTCATCCTCGCTGGTGGTGGGTGACGCCATCCTTGGTGCTAGTGGGTGACGTCAGATATGGTGGTGGGTGACGTCATCCTCGGTGGTGGTGGGTGACGTCATCCTTGATGGTGATGGACAACGTCATCCTTGGTGGTGGTGGGAAGACGTCATATATGGTGGTGGGTGACGTCATCCTTGGTGGTGGTGAGTGACGTCATCCTTGGTGGTGATGGACAACGTCATCCTTGGTGGTGGTGGGAAGACGTCATATATGGTGGTGGGTGACGTCATCCTTGGTGGTGGTGAGTGCCGTCATCCTTGGTGGTGATAGATGACGTCATCCGTGGTGGTGGGAAGACGTCATCCTTGGTAGTGGGTCAGGTCATCCTTGGTGGTGGTGGGTGACGTCATCCTTGGTGGGGGGGTACGTCATCCTCGGTGGTGGGGCACGTCATCCTTGGTGGGGTGACGTCATCTTTGGTGGTGGTGGGAAGACGTCATCCTTGGTGGTGGGGTGACGTCATGCGTGGTGGTGGGGTGACGTCATCTTTGGTGGTGTGTTGTCATTCTTGGTCGTGGTGATGTTATCCTTGGTGGTGGTGAGGGATGGAATGAAGTCCCCTTGGTGGTTTGACGTCATCATTGGTGGTGGAATGACGTCATCCTAGGTCGTGGGGTGACGCTACCCTTGGTGATGTAACGACGTCATCCTAGGTCGTGGGGTGACGCTACCCTTGGTGACGGAATGACGTCATCCTTGGTGGTGACGTTACGTTTTCCTTCGGTGGTGGTGGGGTGATGATTTGATACTCCCGACTGATGCTTCTGTTGTTGTGGAGTGACTTTGGGTGGTGCACGTTTTTTTGTAAATTATTTTTCTGTTTGGTCGAGTTTTTAGTTTGTTGCGTTTGCAGCCGATTCAAGAGCCGAATGGCCCATCACAGGGCTTATACCAAAATAAATTAAACTGAAAAAAACTGAATGACGTCATCCTCGGTGGTGGATGGCGTCATTGGTAGCGGTGCGACGTCATCACTGGTGGTAGGGGTCGCGGACCTCATCCGGGCCTCCGACCGCCGCCGTTGTTGTTACCGGGCGCGTGACGTCACTACCGCCGCTTCGTTACCGGGCGCGTGACGCTGCGGTGCTGCGTGATGTCACGCGAGGGAGGCCGCCGGTGACGTCACTCGGCGCGATGACGTCACTACCGCCACCGGGTTACAGGCCGCAAGGCGGGAGGGAATGCAGGCGACGGCTTTAATGCGAAACGTCACCGTGAGGGCGAGAGAGTTTAGACAAAATAAAATTACAAACGGCATCGCCACTTGGCACAGAAACAACGGGCACCACCATCCACTTACCAACAACAACCACCATCACCATCACTACTGAACCTAACACCCCCCCTCCCCCCACTGAGATGGACTCGTCCACTGAGGATGACCTGACATAACCCCCCTCCCCCCACTGAGATGGACTCGTCCACTGTGAATGACCTAACCCCCCCCTCCCCACTGAGATGGACTCGTCCACTGTGAATGCCCTAAACCCCCCCACTGAGATGGAGTCGTCCACTGAGGATGACCTAAACCTCCCCCCTCCCCCCACTGAGATGGGCTCGTCCACTGAGGATGACCTGACATAACCCCCCTCCCCCCACTCAGATGGACTCGTCCACTGTGAATGACCTAACCCCCCCCTCCCCCCACTGAGATGGACTCGTCCACTGTGAATGCCCTGACCCCCCCCCCCCCCCCACTGAGATGGACTCGTCCACTGTGAATGCCCTGACCCCCCCCCCCCCCAGATGGACTCGTCCACTGTGAATGACCTGACCCCCCCTCCCCACTGAGATGAACTCGTCCACTGTGGATGACCCCCCCCCCTGAGATGGACTCGTCCACTGTGAATACCCTAACCCCATCCCCCGAGATGGACTCGTCCACTGTCGATGACCTAACCCCCCCCCCCCCCCCCGAAATGGACTCGTCCACTGTGAATGACCTAACCCCCCCCTGAGATGGACTCGTCCACTGTCGATGACCTAACCCCCCCTGAGATGGACTCGTCCACTGTGGATGACCCACCCCCCCCACTGAGATGGACTCGTCCACTGTGAATGACCTAACCCCCCCCCCCACTGAGATGGACTCGTTCACTGTGAATGACCTAACCCCCCCCCTGAGATGGACTCGTCCACTGTGAATGACCTAACCCCCCCCCTGAGATGGACTCGTCCACTGTGAATGACCTAACCCCCCCCCCCCCCCCCCCTGAGATGGACTCGTCCACTGTCGATGACCTAACCCCCCCCCTGAGATGGACTCGTCCACTGTGAATGACCTAACCCCCCCCACTGAGATGGACTCGTCCACTGTGGATGACCTGACCCCCCCCCCCCCCCACTGAGATGGACTCGTCCACTGTGAATGACCTGACCCCCCCCCCCCCCACTGAGATGGACTCGTCCACTGTCGATGACCCCCCCCCCCATCCAGTGTGGTTACCCCATCCGGCGATGGACCGTCAACCCCAGCACCGCCCTCACCCAAAACAGTGAAAACCGAGCACGGGAAAATGGTGACGAGCGTCGTAAACAAAATCATTACACAAAAACAACAATAAAACGTTAAAGAAAAACCATGGTAAACACACGGTTTTTTTGTTAGCAAAAATATCGTTAGGCAAATTAATTATTTAGGGTACAAAATATCGCAAACGAAAGAACAAGGAATTCAAACGTGAAAAAAATATCGAAAACAAAACAATTATGAGAATAACAAATATGGTAAACAAAATAATAATTAAAAATATCGATAACCAAATAATTCTAAGAATAACAAAAATGTGAATAAAACATTTTTTTATGAATAAATTATTCTAAAATTTCGTAAACAAAATTATTTTAAAAATTAAAACATGAAAAAATATCGGTAACTAATAACAACATTGATTAATAAAACAATATCGTAAGCAAAATAATTATAAAACATTAAAAACTATCGTAAACAAAATACTAATTTAACACAAAAATAAATCGGAAACCAAATTACCGAAAACATTTTAAATACAAAATATCGTGAGCAAAAAAAAAAGTATTAACATTTTTAAACATTCAAAAAAATCGGAAATAAAAGAATACTTTTTAAATCTCGTAAACAAAAGAAATTTAAAATTTTGAAATGTAAAAATATCGTGAACCAAAGATTTACAAATAACGTTAAATAACAAAAAAAAATATCGTCAGCCAAAAAATGTGGAAAAAAATGTAACATTTTAAATCTCGTAAACAAAGGAAATATTTGTGTTAATCTCGTAAACAAAAGAAGATTAAAAAGTTTATTTTATTGTTAAAAAATGATCGGGCCTTGTTGACGAATGGAAGTTTAAGACGGAACAATCAAACCTACAGGCCCAACATGGCCGCCACGCGGACACGCGAGCGATCCCCATTGGTCGAGACGAAGGGTGGGTGGGCGGAGCCCTCAGTAGCAGCCGTCCCGCCATTGGTCGCTTTGGCCCACTGCGGGATTGCCGATTGGTAGAGACCTGGGGATTGGAGAGTGAGGGGCGGGGTTTGGGGGGGTGAGGGGCGTGGTTTGGGGTGTGAGGGGCGGGGATTGGGGGATGAGGGGCGTGGTTTGGGTGTTAGGGGCGTGGTTTGGGGATGTGAGGGGCGGGGTTTGTAGTGTGAGGGGCGGGGTTTGGGGTGAGGGGTGGGGGTGTGAGGGGCGGGGTTTGGGGTGTGAGGGGCGGGTTTGGGGTGTGAGGGGCGGGGTTTGGGGTGTGAGGGGCGGGGTTTGGGGTGTGAGGGGCGGGTTTGGAGTGTGAGGGGCGGGGGTTTGGGGTGTGAGGGGCGGGGTTTGGGGTGTGAGGGGCGGGGTTGGGGTGTGAGGGGCGGGGTTGGGGTGTGAGGGGCGGGGTTTGGGGTGTGAGGGGCGGGGTTTGGGGTGTGAGGGGCGGGGTTTGGGGTGTGATGGGCGGGGTTTGGGGTGTGGGGGGCGGGGTTTGGGGTGTGAGGGGCGGGGTTTGGGGTGTGAGGGGCAGGGTTTGGGTGTGAGGGGAGGGGTTTGGATGTGAGGGGCGGGGTTTGGGGGTGTGAGGGGCGGGGTTTAGGGGGTGAGGGGCGGGGTTTGAGGTGTGAGGGGCGGGGTTTTGGGGTGTAAGGGGCGGGGTTTGTAGTGTGAGGGGCGGGGGTTTGGGGTGGGGGTGTGAGGGGCGGGGTTTGGGTGTGAGGGGCGGGGTTTGGGTGTGAGGGGCGGGGTTTGGGGTGTGAGGGGCGGGGTGGTGATGGTGGTGATGATGGTGATGGTGGTGATGATGGTGGTGATGGTGGTGGTGATGGTGGTGGTGATGGTGGTGGTGATGGTGGTGATGGTGGTGGTGGTGATGATGGTGGTGATGGTGGTGGTGGTGATAGTGATGGTGGTGGTGATGGTGTTGATGGTGATGATGGTGGTGATGGTGGTGGTGGTGGTGATGATAGTGATGGTGGTGATGGTGGTGATGATGGTGGTGATGGTGGTGATGATGGTGGTGATGGTGGTGGTGGTGGTGATGGTGGTGGTGATGGTGGTGGTGGTGATGGTGGTGGTGATGATGGTGGTGATGGTGGTGATGATGATGGTGATGGTGGTGATGGTGGTGATGATGGTGGTGATGGTGGTGGTGGTGGTGATGGTGGTGGTGATGGTGGTGGTGGTGATGGTGGTGGTGATGATGGTGGTGATGGTGGTGATGATGATGGTGATGGTGGTGGTGATGGTGGTGGTGATGATGGTGATGGTGGTGATGGTGTTGGTGGTGGTGGTGATGGTGATGGTGGTGGTGATGGTGGTGATGATGGTGATGGTGGTGGTGATGGTGATGGTGGTGATGGTGATGATGGTGGTGATGGTGGTGGTGATGGTGGTGTTGATGGTGGTGTTGTTAATGTTGTTGATGCTGTTGATGTTGATGGTGATGATGTTCATGTTGTTGATGTTGAAGATGGTGCTGATGTTGTTGATGTTGTTGTTGTTGTTAAAGTTGATGTTGTTATTGTTGATGTTGTTGATGTTGTTAATGTTGTTGATGTTGTTGATAATGGTGTTGATGTTGTTGATGTTAATGTTGTTGATGTTGTTGTTAATGTTGTTGTTGATGTTATTGATGTTGTTGTTGATGTTGTTGATGTTGTTGTCGATGTTATTGTTGATGTTGTTGTTGATGTTGTTAATGCTGTTGTTAATTTTGTTGATGTTGTTGTTGTTGATGTTGTTGTAGATGTTGTTGTAGATGTTGTTGTTGATGTTGTTGATGTTGTAGATGTTGTTGATGTCATTGTTGATGTTGATGTTGTTGTTGATGTTGTTAATGCTGTTGTTGTTGTTAATGTTGTTGTTGTTTATGTTGTTGTTAATGTTGTTGTTAATGTTGTTATGTTGTTGATGTTGTTGTTAATGTTGTTGTTGTTGATGTTGTAGATGCTGTTGTTGATGTTGTTGATGTTGTTAATGTTGTTGTTGGTGATGTTGTAGATGTTGTTGTTGATGTTATTGTTGATGCTGTTGTTGTTAATGTTGTTGATGTTGTTGTTAATGTTAATGTTGTTGATGTTGTTAATGTTGTTGACGATGTAGTTGTTGTTGATGTTGTTGTTGTTGATGTTGTTGATGTTGTTGTTGATGTTATTGTTGATGTTGTTGATGTTGTTAATGTTGTTGATGTTAATGTTGTAGATGTTTACGTTGTTGATGTTGTTGATGTTATTGTTAATGTTGTTGATGTTGTTGTTGATGTTGTTAATGTTGTTGTTAATGGTGTTAATGTTGTAGATGTTTACGTTGTTGATGTTGTTGTTGATGTTGTTGTTAATGTTGTTAATATTGTTGATGTTGTTGTTAGATGTTGTTGTTGATAATGTTGTTAATGTTGTAGATGTTGTTGTTGTTAATGTTGTAGATGTTTACGTTGTTGATGTCGTTGTTGATGTTGTTGTTGTTAATGTTAATGATGTAGTTGTTGTTGTTGATGTTGTTGTTGATGTTGTTGTTGATGTTGTTGATGTTGATGTTGCTAATGTTGTTGATGTTGTTGTTAATGTTGTTGTTAATGTTGATGTTGTTGTTAATGTTGCTGTTGTTAATGTTGTTAATCTTGTAGATGTTTATGATGTTGTTGATGTTGTTGTTGATGTTGTTGTTGTTGATGTTGATGTTGTTGATGTTGTTGTTGATGTTGTTGATGTTGTTGATGTTGTTGTTGATGTTGTTGTTGATGTTGTTGTTGATGTTGTTAATGTTGTTGTTAATGTTGATGTTGTTAATGTTGTTGTTGATGTTTATGATGTTGTTGATGTTGTTGTTGTTGTGGATGTTGTTGATGTTGTTGATGTTGTTGTTGTTAATGTTGTTGTTGATGTTGTAGATGTTTATGTTGTTGTTGATGTTGTAGATGTTTATGTTGTTGTTGATGTTGTTGTTGATGTTGTTGTTGATGTTGTTGTTGATGTTGTTAATGTTGATGATGTTGTTGATGTTGTTAATGTTGATGATGTTGTTGATGTTGTTGATGTTGTTGTTGATGTTGTTAATGTTGATGATGTTGTTGATGTTGTTGTTTATGATGATGTTGTTGTTGATGTTGTTAATGTTGTTGATGTTGTTGTTAATGTTGATGTTGTTGTTAATGTTGTTGTTGATGTTTATGATGTTGTTGATGTTGATGTTGTTGTTGATGTTGTTGTTGTTGATGTTGTTGATGTTGTTGATGTTGTTGTTGATGTTGTTAATATTGTTGTTGTTGATGTTGTAGATGTTTATGTTGTTGTTGATGTTGTTGTTTATGTTGTTGTTGTTGATGTTGTTGTTGATGTTGTTGTTGATGTTGTTAATGTTGATGATGTTGTTGATGTTGTTAATGTTGATGATGTTGTTGATGTTGTTAATGTTGATGATGTTGTTGATGTTGATGTTGTTGTTGATGTTGTTGATGTTGTTGATGTTGTTGTTGATGTTGTTGATGTTGTTGTTGATGATGTTGTTGATGTTGTTGATGTTGTTGTTAATGTTGTTAATGATGTTGTAGATGTTGTTGTTGTTGTTGTAGATGTTGTTGATGTTGTTGTTGTAGATGTTGTTGTTGATGTTGTTGTTGATGTTGTTAATGTTGTTGATGTTGTTAATGTTGTTGATGTTGTTGATGTTGTTGTTGTTGATGTTGTTGTTGATGTTGTTGTTAATGTTGTTGATGTTGTTGTTGTTGATGTTGTTGTTGATGTTGATGTTGTTGGTGTTGTTGATGTTGATGTTGTTGATGTTGATGTTGTTGATGTTGATGTTGTTGTTAATGTTGTTGTTGATGTTGTTGTTGATGTTGTTGTTGATGTTGTTGTTAATGTTGTTGATGTTGTTGTTGATGTTGTTGTTAATGTTGATGTTGTTGTTGTTGATGTTGATGATGTTGTTGTAGATGTTGTTGTTGATGTTGTTGTTGATGTTGTTAATGTTGTTGATGTTGATGTTGTTAATGTTGTTGTTAATGTTGTTGTTAATGTTGTTGTTGTTGTTGATGTTTCACCTTTTCCCCACCCTAGGTAGCCGGGAGGATCCGACCTCACCCCCCATCGCCGACGATGAACTCTGTCCCCCCGACGGCGACCTCTGACCCCCCGGCGACGACCTCTGACCCCCCCCTAATGACGACCTCTGACCCCCTGCGCCCCTCCGCAGGATGGAGGTGGGGGCTCTGGCCACGCCCCTCGGCGGCGGGGGGGGCGGCGACGAGCCCCGTGATTGGCCGAGGAGGGGCCGAGAGGGAGGGGGGACGGGCGAGCGGGTGGCCAGGGGGGAGGGGCTCATCCGGAGGCGCCCTGCAGGGGGGGGGGGTGAGTGGGTGAGTGAGTGGGTGAGTGGGTGAGTGAGTGGGTGAGTGACTGGGTGAGTGATTGGGTGAGTGACTGGGTGAGTGAGTGAGTGACTGGGTGAGTGACTGGGTGAGTGACTGGGTGAGTGAGTGAGTGAGTGACTGGGTGAGTGACTGAGTGACTGAGTGAGTGACTGGGTGAGTGACTGGGTGAGTGAGTGAGTGAGTGACTGGGTGAGTGACTGGGTGAGTGACTGGGTGAGTGACTGGGTGAGTGAATGAGTGACTGAGTGAGTGACTGGGTGAGTGGGTGAGTGAGTGAGTGAGTGGGTGAGTGAGTGAGTGACTGGGTGAGTGACTGGGTGAGTGAGTGAGTGAGTGACTGGGTGAGTGACTGGGTGAGTGACTGGGTGAGTGGGTGAGTGAGTGAGTGAGTGACTGGGTGAGTGACTGGGTGAGTGAGTGACTGAGTGAGTGACTGGGTGAGTGACTGGGTGAGTGACTG
The DNA here is from genome assembly GCF_048934315.1 of Petromyzon marinus. Lineage (NCBI taxonomy): Eukaryota > Metazoa > Chordata > Hyperoartia > Petromyzontiformes > Petromyzontidae > Petromyzon > Petromyzon marinus. The sequence continues at coordinate 795,283 of NW_027422619.1, forward strand.
GGTGAGTGAGTGGGTGGGTGAGTGGGTGAGTGGGTGAGTGAGTGGGTGAGTGGGTGGGTGAGTGAGTGAGTGGGTGAGTGGGTGCGTGAGTGGGTGGGTGAGTGAGTGAGTGGGTGAGTGGGTGAGTGGGTGAGTGAGTGAGTGGGTGGGTGGGTGGGTGAGTGGGTGGGTGGGTGAGTGAGTGAGTGGGTGGGTAGGTGAGTGAGTGAGTGGGTGGGTGGGTGAGTGGGTGAGTGAGTGGGTGGGTGAGTGGGTGAGTGGGTGAGTGAGTGGGTGAGTGGGTGGGTGAGTGAGTGAGTGGGTGAGTGGGTGCGTGAGTGGGTGGGTGAGTGAGTGAGTGGGTGAGTGGGTGAGTGAGTGAGTGGGTGGGTGGGTGAGTGGGTGGGTGGGTGGGTGAGTGGGTGAGTGTGTGAGTGTGTGAGTGAGTGAGTGGGTGAGTGAGTGAGTGGGTGAGTGAGTGGGTGAGTGGGTGAGTGAGTGGTGAGTGAGTGACTGGGTGAGTGACTGGGTGAGTGACTGGGTGAGTGACTGGGTGAGTGAGTGAGTGGGTGAGTGACTGGGTGAGTGAGTGAGTGGGTGAGTGACTGGGTGAGTGATTGGGTGAGTGACTGGGTGAGTGAGTGAGTGACTGGGTGAGTGACTGGGTGAGTGACTGGGTGAGTGACTAGGTGAGTGAGTGAGTGAGTGACTGGGTGAGTGACTGAGTGAGTGACTGGGTGAGTGACTGGGTGAGTGAGTGACTGGGTGAGTGACTGGGTGAGTGACTGGGTGAGTGAATGAGTGACTGGGTGAGTGACTGGGTGAGTGAGTGAGTGACTGGGTGAGTGAGTGAGTGACTGGGTGAGTGACTGGGTAAGTGAGTGAGTGAGTGAGTGACTGGGTGAGTGACTGGGTGAGTGACTGGGTGAGTGGGTGAGTGAGTGAGTGACTGGGTGAGTGACTGGGTGAGTGAGTGACTGAGTGAGTGACTGGGTGAGTGACTGGGTGAGTGAGTGAGTGAGTGACTGGGTGAGTGACTGGGTGAGTGACTGGGTGAGTGAGTGAGTGACTGGGTGAGTGACTGGGTGAGTGACTGGGTGAGTGAGTGGGTGAGTGACTGGGTGAGTGAGAGAGTGAGTGAGTGGGTGAGTGACTGGGTGAGTGACTGGGTGAGTGACTGGGTGAGTGAGTGGGTGAGTGACTGGGTGAGTGACTGGGTGAGTGACTGGGTGAGTGAGTGAGTGAGTTAGTGAGTGGGTGAGTGACTGGGTGAGTGAGTGAGTGAGTGACTGGGTGAGTGAGTGAGTGAGTGACTGGGTGAGTGACTGGGTGAGTGATTGGGTGAGTGAGTGAGTGAGTGACTGGGTGAGTGAGTGAGTGACTGGGTGAGTGACTGGGTGAGTGACTGGGTGAGTGAGTGACTGGGTGAGTGACTGGGTGAGTGATTGGGTGAGTGAGTGAGTGACTGGGTGAGTGACTGGGTGAGTGACTGGGTGAGTGAGTGAGTGACTGGGTGAGTGACTGGGTGAGTGACTGGGTGAGTGTTCGTCTCACCCGGTGACTGCCGTGATGACGTCACCCCCATGCCCCCACCCCTGGTGCCGACCCCCATGCGTTTCCCAGAATGCACTGGGGCGGAGTGATGGGAGAGATCTTGGATGCTCCTCCTGAGGGACGGAGCTACGGGGGAGGGAGAGACCAGGCAAAGGCAAAGCTCCCCTAGGTAGCTCACGTGCGGTTCTCAGGCCAAGGGGTCCCAAGGTGCCTAGGAGATGTTGACTACCTCGCCTGGTACATAGGAGGTCGTGGGTTCGATCCCAGACACTGAGAGATGTTGACTACCTCGCATGGTCTGCAGGAGATCGTGGGTTCAATCCCAGACACTGAGAGATGTTGACTACCTCGCCTGGTACACAGGAGGTCGTGGGTTCAATCCCAGACACTGAGAGATGTTGACTACCTCGCATGGTACGCAGGAGGTCGTGGGTTCAACCCCAGACCCTGAGAGATGTTGACTATCTCGCCTGGTATGCAGGAGGTCGTGGGTTCAACCCCAGACACTGAGAGATGTTGACTACCTCGCCTGGTCTGCAGGAGGTCGTAGGTTCAATCCCAGACACTGAGAGATGTTGACTACCTCGCCTGGTACGCAGGAGGTCGTGGGTTCAATCCCAGACACTGAGAGATGTTGACTACCTCGCCTGGTACGCAGGAGGGCGTGGGTTCAATCCCAGACCCTGAGAGATGTTGATTACCTCGCCTGGTACGCAGGAGGTCGTGGGTTCAATCCCAGACCCTGAGAGATGTTGACTACCTCGCCTGGTCTGCAGGAGGTCGTGGGTTCAATCCCAGACGCTGAGAGATGTTGACTACCTCGCCTGGTACACAGGAGGTCGTGGGTTCAATCCCAGACCCTGAGAGATGTTGACTACCTCGCCCGGTACACAGGAGGTCGTGGGTTCAATCCCAGACCCTGAGAGATGTTGACTACCTCGCCTGGTACGCAGGATGTCGTGGGTTCAACCCCAGACGCTGAGAGATGTTGACTACCTCGCCTGGTACACAGGAGGTCGTGGGTTCAATCCCAGACCCTGAGAGATGTTGACTACCTCGCCTGGTCTGCAGGAGGTCGTGGGTTCAATCTTAGACACTGAGAGATGTTGACTACCTCGCCTGGTACGCAGGAGGTCGTGGGTTCAAACCCAGACACTGAGAGATGTTGACTACCTCGCCTGGTACACAGGAGGTCGTGGGTTCAATCCCAGACACTAAGAGATGTTGACTACCTCACCTGGTACACAGGAGGTCGTGGGTTCAATCCCAGACACTGAGAGATGTTGACTACCTCGCCTGGTACACAGGAGGTCGTGGGTTCAACCCCAGACACTGAGAGATGTTGACTACCTCGCCTGGTACACAGGAGGTCGTGGGTTCGATCCCAGACACTGAGAGATGTTGACTACCTCGCCTGGTGGTCAGGAGGTCGTGGGTTCAATCCCAGACACTGAGAGATGTTGACTACCTCGCCTGGTACACAGGAGGTCGTGGGTTCGATCCCAGACACTGAGAGATGTTGACTACCTCGCCTGGTGTTCAGGAGGTCGTGGGTTCAATCACAGACCCTGACGATGCCTGCTGCTGTATATGTGGAGTCTGTGTCCCTCTCTCTGTGTCTCTCTCTCTGTGTGTCTCTCTGTGTCTCTCTGTGTATCTCTCTGTGTATCTCTGTGTCTCTCTATCTGTGTCTCTGTGTCTCTCTCCGTCTCTCTCTGTCTCTCTCTATGTCTCTCTCTGTGTCTCTCTCTCTCTGTGTCTCTCTCTGTGTGTGTCTCTCTCTGTGTCTCTCTCTGTGTCTCTCTCTGTGTCTCTCTCTGTGTCTCTCTGTCTGTGTCTCTGTGTCTCTCTCTGTGTCTCTCTCTGTCTCTCTCTGTGTCTCTCTCTGTCTCTCTCTCTCTGTGTCTCTCTGTCTGTGTCTCTCTGTCTGTGTCTCTCTCTCTCTGTGTCTCTCTCTCTGTATCTCTGTGTCTCTCTCTGTGTCTCTCTGTGTCTCTCTATCTGTGTCTCTCTCTGTCTCTCTCTCTCTCTGTGTCTCTCTGTGTCTCTCTCTCTGTGTCTCTCTCTGTGTTTCTCTCTGTGTCTCTCTCTGTCTCTCTCTGTGTCTCTCTCTGTGTCTCTCTCTGTGTGTCTCTGTGTTTCTCTCTCTGTGTCTCTATCTGTGTCTCTCTGTGTCTCTGTGTCTCTCTCTCTGTGTCTCTCTCTGTCTCTCTCTGTGTCTCTCTGTGTCTCTCTCTGTGTGTCTGTGTGTCTCTCTCTCTGTGTCTCTCTCTGTGTGTCTCTGTGTGTCTCTCTCTCTGTGTCTCTGTGTCTCTCTCTGTGTCTCTCTGTGTGTCTTTCTCTCTGTGTCTCTGTGTCTCTCTCTCTCTGTGTCTCTCTCTCTCTGTGTCTCTCTGTCTCTCTCGGTGTCTCTCTGTGTCTCTCTCGGTGTCTCTCTGTGTGTCTCTCTCTATGTCTCTCCCTGTGTGTCTCTGTGTGTCTCTCTGTGTGTCCCTCTCGGTGTCTCTCTCTGTCTCTCTGTGTGTCTCTGTGTGTGTCTCTCTCGGTGTCTCTCTCTGTGTGTCTCTCTCTGTGTCTCTGTGTGTGTCTCTCTCGGTGTCTCTCTCTGTGTGTCTCTCTGTGTCTCTCTCTCTGTATCTCTGTCTCTCTCTGTCTCTCTGTGTGTCTCTCTCTCTGTCTCTTTCTGTGTCTCTCTCTGTGTCTCTCTCTGTGTGTCTCTCTCTGTGTCTCTCTCTGTGTCTCTCTCTCGGTGTCTCTCTCTGTGTGTCTATGTGTGTCTCTCTCTCTGTCTCTCTCTGTGTCTCTCTCTGTGTGTCTCTCTGTGTCTCTCTCTGTGTGTCTCTCTCGGTGTCTCTCTCTGTGTGTCTCTCTGTGTGTCTCTCTCGGTGTCTCTCTCTGTGTGTCTCTCTCTGTGTCTCTGTGTCTCTCAGTGTCTCTCTCGGTGTCTCTCTGTGGGTCTCTCTGTGTGTCTCTCTGTATCTATGGGTGTCCATGGGTCTCTATGGGTGTCTATGGGTCTCGATGAGTGTCTATGGATCTCTATGGGTCTCTATGTATCTCTATGGGTGTCTATGGGTCTCTATGGGTGTCTATGGGTCTTTATGAGTGTCTATGGGTCTGTATGGGTGTCTATGAGTGTCTATGGGTCTGTATGGGTGTCTATGGGTCTCTATGAGTGTCTATGTGTCTGAGTGTCTATGAGTCTCTATGAGCGTCTATGGGTCTCTGTGAGTGTCTATGAGTGTCTATGTATCTCTATGGGTGTCTATGGGTGTCTATGGGTATCTATGGGTCTCTATGGGTATCTATGGGTCTCTATGTGTATCTATGGGTGTCTATGGGTCTCTATGGGTGTCTATGAGTGTCTATGGGTGTCTATGGGTCTCGATGAGTGTCTATGTGTCTGTATGGGTGTCTATGAGTGTCTATGGGTCTGTATGGGTGTCTATGGGTCTCTATGAGTGTCTATGTGTCTATGAGTGTCTATGAGTCTCTATGAGTGTCTATGAGTGTCTATGGGTCTCTATGGGTGTCTATGGGTGTCTATTGGTCTCTATGGGTCTCTATGGGTGTCTATGGGTCTATGTGTGTCTATGAGTCTCTATAAGTGTCTATGGGTCTCTGTGAGTGTCTATGTGTCTCTATGAGTGTCTATGGGTCTCTATGAGTGTCTATGTGTCTATGAGTGTCTATGAGTCTCTATGAGTGTCTATGGGTCTCTGTGAGTGTCTATGGGTCTCTATGGGTCTCTATGGGTGTCTATGAGTGTCTATGGGTCTCTATGGGTCTCTATGGGTGTCTATGAGTGTCTCTGGGTGTCTATGGGTGTCTATGTATCTCTATGTATCTCTATGGGTGTCTATGGGTCTCTATGGGTCTCTATGAGTGTCTATGGGTCTCTATGGGTGTCTATGGGTGTCTATGTATCTATATGTATCGCTATGTATCTCTATGTATCTCTATGAGTGTCTATGGGTCTCTGTGCATCTCTATGGGTGTCTATGGGTGTCTATGGGTCTCTATGGGTGTCTATGGGTCTCTATGGGTGTCTATGTATCTCTATGGGTCTCTATGGGTGTCTATGTATCTCTATGGGTGTCTGTTGGTGTCTATGGGTCTCTATGTATCTCTATGGGTCTCTATGGGTCTCTATGGGTGTCTATGTATCTCTATGGGTGTCTGTGGGTGTCTATGGGTCTCTATGGGTGTCTATGGGTCTCTATGGGTCTCTATGGGTGTCTATGGGTCTCTATGGTGTCTATGGGTGTCTATGGGTCTCTATGTATCTGTATGTATCTCTATGGGTGTCTATGGGTCTCTATGGGTGTCTATGGGTCTCTATGAGTGTCTATGGGTCTCTATGGGTCTCTATGGGTCTCTATGGGTCTCTATGGGTGTCTATGGGTCTCTATGGGTGTCTATGGGTCTCTATGTATCTCTATGGGTGTCTATGGGTGTCTATGGGTCTCTATGTATCTCTATGGGTGTCTATGGGTGTCTATAGGTGTCTATGGGTCTCTATGGGTGTCTGTGGGTCTCTATAGGTCTCTATGGGTCTCTATGAGTGTCTATGGGTGTCTATGTGTCTCTATGGGTGTCTATGTATCTCTATGGGTGTCTATGGGTCTCTATGGGTGTCTATGGGTCTCTATGTGTCTCTATGGGTCTCTATGGGTGTCTATGTGTCTCTATGGGTGTCTGTGGGTCTCTATGTATCTCTATGGGTCTCTATGGGTGTCTATGTGTCTCTATGGGTGTCTATTGGTGTCTATGGGTGTCTGTGGGTCTCTATGTATCTCTATGGGTCTCTATGGGTGTCTATGTGTCTCTATGGGTGTCTATGGGTGTCTATGGGTGTCTATAGGTGTCTATGGGTCTCTATGGGTGTCTGTGGGTCTCTATAGGTCTCTATGGGTCTCTATGAGTGTCTATGGGTGTCTATGTGTCTCTATGAGTGTCTATGGGTCTCTATAGGTGTCTATGGGTCTCTATGAGTGTCTATGGGTCTCTATGTATCTCTATGTATCTCTATGGGTCTCTATGGGTGTCTATGGGTCTCTATGGGTGTCTATGGGTCTCTATGAGTGTCTATGGGGTCTCTATGTATCTCTATGTATCTCTATGGGTCTCTATGGGTGTCTATGGGTGTCTATGTATCTCTATGTGTCTCTATGGGTGTCTATGGGTCTCTATGGGTGTCTATGGGTCTCTGGTGACCCGTGGCCGTGTGCTGGTTGTGCCGGGTCAGTCCAGGCAGGTCTCCGCTGAGAGAGCGAGTCGTGGACCCGTCACCAATCCTGCGACGCTCAGCACACACACACAGGCACAGCAGCTGCAGCTCCCCAGGTAGCCTCGAACAGCAGCAGGGGCAAGGGTGGGTGGGTGGGTGGGTAGGTGGGTAGGTGGGTGAGTGAGTGGGTGGGTGGGTGGGTGAGTGAGTGAGTGGGTGGGTGGGTGGGTAGGTGGGTGAGTGAGTGAGTGAGTGGGTGGGTGGGTAGGTGGGTGAGTGAGTGAGTGGGTGGGTGGGTGGGTGAGTGAGTGAGTGGGTGGGTGGGTGAGTGAGTGAGTGGGTGAGTGAGTGGGTGAATGAGTGAGTGGGTGAGTGAGTGAGTGGGTGGGTGGGTGGGTGAGTGAGTGGGTGAGTGAGTGGGTGGGTGGGTGAGTGAGTGAGTGGGTGAGTGAGTGGGTGGGTGGGTGGGTAGGTGGGTGAGTGAATGGGTGGGTGGGTGAGTGAGTGAGTGGGTGAGTGAGTGGGTGAGTGAGTGGGTGAATGAGTGAGTGGGTGAGTGAGTGAGTGGGTGAGTCAGTGAGTGGGTGAGTGAGTGGGTGGGTGAGTGAGTGTATGAGTGAGTGAGTCAGTGAGTGGGTGAGTGGGTGAGTGAGTGGTGAGTGAGTGAGTGGGTGAGTGAGTGAGTGAGTGGGTGCGTCAGTGAGTGGGTGAGTGAGTGGGTGGGTGAGTGAGTGAGTGTATGAGTGAGTGAGTGAATGTATGAGTGAGTGAGTGGGTGTGAGTGAGTGAGTGAGTGGGTGTGAGTGAGTGAGTCAGTGAGTGAGTGGGTGAGTGAGTGGGTGAGTGAGTGGGTGAGTGAGTGAGTGAGTGGGTGAGTGAGTGGGTGAGTGAGTGGGTGAGTGAGTGAGTGGGTGAGTCAGTGGGTGAGTGAGTGAGTGGGTGGGTGAGCGAGTAGGTGGGTGAGTGAGTGGGTGGGTGAGTGAGTGAGTGACTGGGTGAGTGGGTGAGTGAGTGACTGGGTGAGTGAGTGACTGAGTGGGTGAGTGAGTGAGTGAGTGGGTGAGTGGGTGAGTGAGTGAGTGAGTGACTTGGTGAGTGAGTGACTGAGTGGGTGAGTGAGTGAGTGGTGAGTGGGTGAGTCAGTGAGTGAGTGGGTGAGTGAGTGGGTGAGTGAGTGGTGAGTGGGTGAGTGAGTGGGTGAGTGGGTGAGTGGGTGAGGTGAGTGAGTGGGTGGGTGAGTGAGTGGGTGGGTGAGTGAATGGGTGAGTGAGTGGGTGGGTGAGTGAGTGACTGGGTGAGTGAGTGAGTGAGTGGGTGACTGAGTGTGTGAGTGAGTGGGTAAGTGAGTCAGTGAGTGGGTGAGTGAGTGGGTGGGTGAGTGAGTGAGTGGGTGAGTGAGAGTGGGTGAGTGAGTGGGTGAGTGAGTGAGTGAGTGGGTGAGTGAGTGAGTGGGTGAGTGGGTGAGTGAGTGGGTGGGTGAGTGAGTGAGTGACTGAGTGACTGAGTGAGTGGGTGAGTGGTGAGTGGGTGAGTGAGTGGGTGAGTGAGTGAGTGGTGAGTCAGTGAGTGAGTGGGTGAGTGAGTGGGTGAGTGAGTGGGTGATTGAGTGGGTGAGTGAGTGAGTGGGTGGGTGAGTGAGTGGGTGAGTGGGTGAGTGAGTGAGTGGGTGGGTGAGTGAGTGGGTGAGTGAGTGAGTGGAGTGAGTGAGTGAGTGAGTGGGTGAGTGAGTGGGTGAGTGAGTGGTGAGTGAGTGGTGAGTCAGTGTGTGAGTGGTTTAGTGAATTTCTGCTCTCTGCACCCGTCAGAGAGCCGAGTTCAATTCCCGTTCACGGCCACCACCAACACCCCCCACCTCGCCCCCCCCCCCCACCTCGCCCCCCCCACCTCACCCCCCCACCTCACCCCCCCCACCTCACCCCCCCCACTTCGCCCCCCACCTCGCCCCCCACCTCACCTGACGCTCCCACGCCCAGAGTGACCACAATCCTGTGGCCTGTTCCTGCTGCTCCTCCTCGTCCAGCCGCCCACCACCACCACCACCTCCTCCTCCTCGTCGTGGTGATCGTGGTGATCGTGGTGATTGTGGTGATTGTGGTGATCGTGGTGATCGTGGTGGTGGTCTTGGTGGTGGTCTTGGTGGTAGCCGGGCAGCGAGGGGGTGGAGCCAGGCAGCGAGGGGGTGGAGCCAGGCAGCGAGGGGGTGGAGCCGGGCAGCGAGGGGGTGGAGCCGGGCAGCGAGGGGGAGGAGCCGGGCAGCGAGGAGGAGGAGCCGGGCAGCGAGGGGGTGGAGCCGGGCAGGGAGGAGGAGGAGCCGGGCAGCGAGGGGGAGGAGCCAGGCAGCGAGGGGGTGGAGGAGGAGCGCTGAGGGGCGGAGCTCCTCCTCCTCCTCCTCACCGAGGACACCGCTTCCTGACGGAGGCCTGGGGGGGTGGCAGGGTGGGTGGGTGGGTGAGTGAGTGGGTGAGTGGGTGGGTGGGTGAGTGGGTGGGTGAGTGGGTGGGTGAGTGAGTGGGTGGGTGAGTGAGTGGGTGGGTGAGTGAGTGGGTGAGTGGGTGAGTGGTGAGTGGGTGGGTGAGTGGGTGAGTGGGTGGGTGAGTGGTGAGTGGTGAGTGGGTGAGTGGTGAGTGGGTGGGTGAGTGGGTGAGTGAGTGGGTGAGTGAATGGGTGGGTGAGTGGGTGGGTGGGTGGGTGAGTGGGTGAGTGGGTGGGTGAGTGGGTGGGTGAGTGGGTGGGTGAGTGGGTGAGTGAGTGAGGGGGTGAGTGAGTGGGTGAGTGAGTAAGTGAGTGAGTGAGTGGGTGAGTGAGTGGGTGGGTGAGTGGGTGGATGGGCGAGAGGGGGGGTGAGTGAGTGGGTGAGCGAGTGGGTGAGTGGGTGAGTGGGTGGGTGAGTGGGTGGGTGAGTGGGTGAGTGAGTGGGTGAATGAATGGGTGGGTGAGTGGGTGAGTGGGTGAGTGAGTGGGTGAGTGGGTGGGTGAGTGGGTGAGTGAGTGGGTGAGTGGGTGGGTGAGTGGGTGGGTGAGTGGGTGGTTGAGTGGGTGGGTGAGTGGGTGGGTGAGTGGGTGGGTGAGTGGGTGGGTGAGTGGGTGAGTGAGTGGGTGAGTGGGTGAGTGAGTGGGTGAGTGGGTGAGTGGGTGGGTGAGTGGGTGGTTGAGTGGGTGGGTGAGTGGGTGGGTGGGTGAGTGGGTGAGTGGTGAGTGGGTGGGTGAGTGGGTGGGTGAGTGAGTGAGTGGGTGAGTGGGTGGTGAGTGGGTGAGTGTGTGGGTGAGTGGGTGGGTGAGTGGGTGAGTGGGTGAGTGGTGAGTGGGTGGGTGGGTGAGTGGGTGGGTGGGTGGGTGAGTGGGTGATTGGGTGGGTGAGTGGGTGGGTGAGTGGGTGGGTGAGTGGGTGAGTGAGTGGGTGAGTGGGTGAGTGGTGAGTGGGTGGGTGAGTGGGTGGGTGAGTGGGTGGGTGAGTGGGTGAGTGAGTGGGTGAGTGAATGGGTGGGTGAGTGGGTGAGTGAGTGGGTGAGTGGGTGGGTGAGTGGGTGGGTGAGTGGGTGGTTGAGGGGGTGGGTGAGTGGGTGGGTGAGTGGGTGGGTGAGTGGGTGGGTGAGTGGGTGAGTGGGTGAGTGAGTGGGTGAGTGGGTGAGTGGGTGGGTGAGTGGGTGGTTGAGTGGGTGGGTGAGTGGGTGGGTGTGTGGGTGAGTGGGTGGGTGAGTGGGTGGGTGAGTGGGTGAGTGGGTGAGTGGGTGGGTGAGTGGGTGAGTGGGTGAGTGGGTGGGTGAGTGGGTGAGTGGTGAGTGGGTGGGTGAGTGGGTGAGTGGGTGGGTGAGTGGGTGGGTGAGTGGGTGGGTGAGTGGGTGAGTGAGTAGGTGAGTGGGTGAGTGGTGAGTGGGTGGGTGAGTGGGTGAGTGGGTGGGTGAGTGGGTGGTTGAGTGGGTGGGTGAGTGGGTGGGTGGGTGAGTGGGTGAGTGAGTGGGTGGGTGAGTGAGTGGGTGAGTGGGTGATGAGTGGGTGGGTGAGTGGGTGGGTGAGTGGGTGGGTGAGTGGGTGGGTGAGTGAGGGGGTGAGTGAGTGGGTGAGTGAGTAAGTGAGTGAGTGAGTGGGTGAGTGAGTGGGTGGGTGAGTGGGTGGATGGGCGAGAGGGGGGGTGAGTGAGTGGGTGAGTGGGTGAGTGAGTGGGTGAGTGGGTGGGTGAGTGGGTGGTTGAGTGTGTGGCTGGGTGAGTGAGTGGGTGGGTGGGTGAGTGGGTGGGTGAGTGGTGAGTGGGTGAGTGGGTGAGTGGGTGAGTGAGTGGGTGGGTGGGTGGGTGAGTGGGTGAGTGAGTGGGTGGGTGGGTGGGTGGGTGAGAGGGTGGGTGGGTGGATGAGTGAGTGAGTGGGTGAGTGAGTGGGTGAGAGGGTGGGTGGGTGAGTGGGTGGGTGAGTGAGTGGGTGGGTGGGTGAGTGAATGAGTGAGTGGGTGGGTGGGTGGGTAGGTGAGAGGGTGGGTGGGTGGATGAGTGAGTGAGTGGGTGAGTGAGTGGGTGAGAGGGTGGGTGGGTGAGTGGGTGGGTGAGTGAGTGGGTGGGTGGGTGAGTGAATGAGTGGGTGAGTGAGTGGGTGGGTGAGTGGGTGGGTGAGTGGGTGGGTGAGTGGGTGGGTGAGTGGGTGGGTGAGTGGGTGGGTGAGTGGGTGAGTGGGTGGGTGAGTGGGTGGGTAGGTGCGTGCGTGTGCGTGTATACGTGTGTGTGTGTACGTGTGCGTGTGTATGTGCGTGTGTGTCTGTGTGTATGTGTGTGCGTGCGTGTGTGTGCGTGTATATTTTCGATTGGCTCCTCCCCTCATGGCATATGTGTCCACCACAGGGGCTAAATGCGGGCTCTGGACGGGTGCGAGGGGCTGGTAACCCCTCCACCTTCAATTAATTACCACTAAACCGCGAATTAAGTATATAACTAATAAGCTTGTGCCGGAGGCCCCGGGGGGCCAGGCGTCTATGACGTCTCCTGGCCAAACCCCAATTGTCGGAGCCAGGAGAATGAATCTCTACCCTCGGGGCTCCTCCAGAAACAACGAAAAACTACTTCGTGTGGCCACGTGGAATGTTCAAACGCTCACTGTGGAGGAGAGGCTGCCACTCCTCTGTCAGGAGCTGGACCGGTACCGCCTGGATCTATGTGGCATTCAGGAGGTCCGGTGGACCGGTTCTGGCTCCTGCCACCATGAGGGGTGGACAGTCCTCTACTCGGGGCAGCAGACTGCCAAACAACAGGGTGTGGCTCTTCTTTTGAACAAAAGAATGAAGGGGGCGTGGGAGCATGGCGGTGAGGTGTGGGAAGCTGTAAGCCCCAGGCTACTTTGGGCTCGCCTTACCATCAACCGGAGGCGAGGAATGGTGGTCGTGGTTACTTATTCCCCCACCGAAGATGAACATCCGTGGAGGGATGCAGGCAAAGCCGATGAGTCAGATGCCTTCTATGACCTCCTGTCACAGGTGCTGGCTAAAGTGGCCCCTCGGGATAGAGTCATCATGTTAGGTGACTTCAATGCCCGAGTTGGTCATGATGCTGGCACCTGGTCTGGAGTGATTGGACGGCATGGGCCAGATCAGCCCAATAACAACGGTAGGAGGCTGCTAGATTTTTGTGCAGCCCATGGGCTTGTAATTACCAACACGCTGTTCCGGCATCGGCGCATCCACACAACATCATGGATGGATGCCGGGTTCAAACAAGAACATCTTCTGGACTACATAGTGACAGACCAGCGGATGCGAGCCCATGTCCTTGACACTAGGATCTACCGTGGAGCTGATCTGCCCTCTGACCATCGACTAGTCATCTGTAAGATGCGACTGCCATTCTTCCACTCCTGTGGTGGGTGTACACCCAGGACTCCATTCAAATCTAAAGTGGCTTGGTCTCAGTTATCTGATGAAAGTTGCAAGCGAGAATTTCATCATCGCTTGCGGCTGGGATTGGCATCTTCCCCGACTCCTCCTGATGTCGAGGATAAATGGGCGAGGTTTAGGACTGTGACTCATGCAGCTGCAATGGCTGCTTTGGGTACGCGGTCCAGACCTCCCCAGAGACCCTGGCTGACAAAGGAGGTGTTCAGGATGGTTGAGAAAAAGCGACAGGCCCACTGTCATCGGCTACAGAATCCCACGTTAGAGAATGAGGAGGCTTACCGCAGCCTTCGCTCGGAGGTTGGGGGAGCCGTGAGGCACTGCAAGGATGGGTCGTGGTTGCAGGTTGTTGAGGAGATGGAGTCTGCCTCAGTGGCCCGTGATCACAAATCTCTAAATAACTCCATCAAAAAAGTAACCTGCAGCGCCACACCTATTACCATCATTAGGGGAATAAACGGTGATCCAATCTCCGACCCCCAGGAACAGGTTTGCAGATTTGCTGAGCATTTCTGTGAGGTCCTGGGGGAGGGAAAATCCCTCAGCCAGGAAAACATAATGGCACAAAGTGAAGATGACCTTGCTGAGGCTGCGGTGCCTCAAATATTGGAAGAAGTCACCCCCTGTGAGTGTCTGGCTGAGGTGCCATCTGTTGAGGAAGTACTGAAGGCGATCCGGAGTCTGAGACCAGGAAAGGCAGCGGGCAGAGATGATCTCCCAAGCGAAATGCTGAGGGTGGCATTTGTGCACAGACTGCCCTATATGACATCATAACAACAGTTTGGACCACTGGACGGGTTCCGCAGGATTGGAAGGATGCCCCGGTGGTCCCCCTTTTTAAGAAGGGGGACCGCACAGACTGTAACAACTACAGGGGCATCTCACTCCTCAGTGTGCCGGGAAAGGTCCTGGCAAGGATTATTCAACATCGCCTTGCCAGGCACGCTGAGGAGAGGCTTGCGGAGCCCCAATGCGGTTTCAGGAAAAGGCGGTCCTGCACAGATGCCATATTTTCTGTCCGTCTGCCACAGCAGAGGTGTAGGGAATTCCAACAAGACCTACATCTCTGCTTTATTGACCTGGTCAAGGCCGATGATACCATCAGTAGGCCTGGTATCTGGGTTGTTCTTCGTGCTTTTGGAGTACCTGACCCTCTGCTCACGATCATTAAGGACCTTCATGATGGTGAGCGGGCCCGGGTAAAACTACGTGGCCCGGGAGTCAGAGCCATTCCCTGTACACCATGGGGTGCGACAGGGATGTCCTCTGGCTCCCACATTATTTAACATCTATTTCGACCACGTAGTTTGTGAAGCCTTCAATAGCTGTACCGGGGGAATCTCCATATGGTACAGATATAATGGGAGGCTGATCGATGCCTGGGTGCGGTCAACGGATGGCTCCCTATTGCTCAACCACGTTATGTATGCTGATGATTTGGTAATAGCTGCTCAGTCAGAGGAGGAGTTGGAGACGCTGCTGCTGAGACTGGAGCGTGCCACTAAGAGGTGGGGCCTTACCATCAGCCCCACCAAAACTAAGCACCTGCCTGGGTATTTTGTACCATCGGACACTCCACCCCCACAACTCCCAATCGGTGATGGGGCAGTTGTGGAGAGAGTGGAGAGTTTCCCATACCTGGGCAGTGTGCTTATGACTGGCTCCAGTTTAACAGCAGAGGTCTCACTCCGAATCAGTCGAGCGGCAATATCTTTTCATCGGTTGCGTAACGCTGTGTGGAAGCTACCTGGTCTGTCGCTCCGCACTAAGCTTCAGGTCTTCTCGGCCACGGTCATTCCCTCCCTTCTCTACGCTTGCGAAACGTGGACCCCCCTAATGGAACATCTTCGCCGGTTAGAAACATTTAGGCTGGCCTGCCTACGATCCATCCTGGGTTTAACCAGACTGGATTGTGTGAGGAGCTCACAAATCCTTGAAAGATCTGGGCAGGGTCCCATCGGTGAGCTCCTCCGGCAGGCAAGGCTGCGATGGCTGGGTCATGTAGCCCGCATGCCCAGCCACCGCATGCCGAAACAGCTTTTGTTTGGCCGGATTGAGGGGGCTAAGCGGGCGCGGCACGGGCTAGAGAAGAGATGGAGTGATGTGGTACAGGAGGACGTGGAGCTGAGTGGACTTGCCGATGACTGGTACCAGCGGTGTCAAGATCGGCCTCTGTGGAGGAGGCTCGTGAAGGATGCTACTGGGCAGTTGGAGGCAGTCGCCCTCCAACAACAACGGAGGGCGGAGGAGCGACGCTCACAACAACGAGCGGAGCGCCGGGTGGCTAAAGCACAGCAGGTTGGCACAGTAGGGGGCACAGGTGGTGCATCAGCCAGTCATCTCAGTCAGTCGACCCGTGGCACCTGGGTCTGCCCAGTGACCTCCTGCCAGCGGGCGTTCGACACTTCACGTGGCCTCACGGTGCACATAGCCTGGCACAAGCGTCGTGGCGAATGGCGGTTGTTGTTGTTGTTGTGTGTGTGTACGTGTGTGTGTGTGCGTGCCACGTACTCTCCTCCTGTATGCGCGCCATCACCTCCACGTCCGTGATGTCCTGGAGGCGGTAGCGCTGGGAGCAGTCTTCGGACAGCTGAGACAAACTCAGCTCGCTGTCCACAGACAAACTCGGCTCGCTGTCCACAGACAAACTCGGCTCGCTGTCCACAGACAAACTCGGCTCGCTGTCCACAGACAAACTCGGCTCGCTGTCCACAGACAGACTCAGCAGACGGGACGCGGCTGGTGGGACAGAGACACGGGGAGAGAGACACGGGGACAGAGACACGGGGTGAGACACGGGGTGAGAGGCACGGGAGGAGAGAGACACGGGAGGAGAGAGACACGGGAGGAGAGAGACACGGGGGAGAGAGAGACACGGGGTGAGAGAGAGACACGGGAGGAGAGAGACACGGGTGGAGAGAGACACGGGAGGAGAGAGACACGGGGGAGAGAGAGACAAGGGGTGAGAGAGAGACACGGGGGGAGAGACACGGGGAGAGAGAGACACGGGGAGAGACACGGGGTGAGACAGACACGGGGAGAGAGATACGGGGAGAGAGACACGGGGGGAGAGAGACACGGGGAGAGAGACACGGGGAGAGAGACACGGGGAGAGAGAGACACGGAGAGAGAGACACGGGGGGAGAGAGACACGGGTGGAGAGAGACACGGGTGGAGAGAGAGACACGGGGGGAGAGAGACACGGCGAGAGAGACACGGAGAGACACAGGGAGAGAGACACACGGGGATAGAGACACGGGGAGAGAGACACGGGGAGAGAGAGAGACACGGGGAGAGACACGGGGTGAGAGAGACACGGGAAGAGAGAGACACGGGGAGGGAGAGACACGGGGAGAGAGAGAGAGACACGGGGAGAGAGAGACACGGGGAGAGAGAGACACGGGGAGGGAGAGACACGGGGAGAGAGAGAGAGACACGGGGACAGACACACGGGGTGAGACACGGGGTGAGAGACACGGGGTGAGACACGGAAAGAGACACGGAGAGAGAGAGACACGGGTGGAGAGAGACACGGGGAGAGAGAGACACGGGTGGAGAGAGACACGGGAGGAGAGAGACACGGGTGGAGAGAGACACGGGAGGAGAGAGACACGGGGGAGAGAGAGACACGGGGTGAGAGCGAGACACGGGGGGAGAGACACGGGGAGAGAGACACGGGGAGTGACACGGGGAGAGAGACACGGGTGGAGAGACACGGGGAGAGAGAGACACGGGGAGAGACACGGGGTGAGACAGACACGGGGAGAGAGATACGGGGAGAGAGACACGGGGGGAGAGAGACACGGGGAGAGAGACACGGGGAGAGAGACACGGAGAGAGAGACACGGGGGGAGAGAGACACGGGTGGAGAGAGACACGGGTGGAGAGAGAGACACGGGGGGAGAGAGACACGGGGAGAGAGACACGGAGAGACACGGGGAGAGAGACACACGGGGATAGAGACACGGGGAGAGAGACACGGGGAGAGAGACACGGGGAGAGCGAGACACGGGGTGAGAGAGACACGGGAAGAGAGAGACACGGGGAGGGAGAGACACGGGGAGAGAGAGAGACACGGGGAGAGAGAAACACGGGGAGAGAGAGACACGGGGAGGGAGAGACACGGGGAGAGAGAGAGACACGGGGAGAGAGAGACACGGGGTGAGACACGGGGTGAGACACGGGGTGAGACACGGGGGGAGATAGACATGGGGTGAGACAGACACGGGGGGAGAGAGACACGGGGGGAGAGAGACACGGGGCGAGAGAGACACGGGGAGAGAGAGACACGGGGAGAGAGAGACACACGGGGAGAGACACGGGGAGAGAGACACGGGGGGAGAGAGACACGGGGGAAGAGAGACACGGGGGGAGAGACACGGGGAGAGAGACACGGGGGGAGAAAGACACGGGGGGAGAGAGACACGGGGTGAGAGAGAGACACGGGGGGAGAGAGACACGGGGGGAGAGAGACACGGGGAGAGAGAGACACGGGGAGAGAGAGACACGGGGAGAGAGAGACACGGGGAGAGAGACACGGGGTGAGACACGGAGTGAGATACGGAGTGAGACACGGGGGAGAGAGACACGGGGGGAGAGACACGGGGGGAGCGACACGGGGGAAGAGACACGGGGAGAGAGACACGGGGAGAGAGACACCGGGAGAGAGAGACACGGGGAGAGAGAGACACGGGGAGAGAGACACAGGGAGAGGCACGGGGAGAGAGACACGGGGAGAGAGACACGGAGAGAGAGACACAGGGAGAGAGAGACACGGGGAGAGAGAGACACGGGGAGAGACACGGGGAGAGAGACACGGGGAGTGACACGGGGAGAGAGATACGGGTGGAGAGAGACACGGGAGGAGAGAGACACGGGAGGAGAGAGACACGGGGGAGAGAGAGACACGGGGTGAGAGAGAGACACGGGGGGAGAGACACGGGGAGAGAGAGACACGGGGAGAGACACGGGGTGAGACAGACACGGGGAGAGAGATACGGGGAGAGAGACACGGGGGGAGAGAGACACGGGGAGAGAGACACGGGGGGAGAGAGACACGGGTGGAGAGAGACACGGGTGGAGAGAGAGACACGGGGGGAGAGAGACACGGCGAGAGACACGGAGAGACACGGGGAGAGAGACACACGGGGATAGAGACACGGGGAGAGAGACACGGGGAGAGAGAGAGACACGGGGAGAGAGAAACACGTGGTGAGAGAGACACGGGAAGAGAGAGACACGGGGAGGGAGAGACACGGGGAGAGAGAGAGACACGGGGAGAGAGAGACACGGGGAGAGAGAGACACGGGGAGGGAGAGACACGGGGAGAGAGAGAGACACGGGGAGAGAGAGACACGGGGTGAGACATGGGGTGAGACACGGGGTGAGACACGGGGGGAGAGAGACATGGGGTGAGACAGACACGGGGGGAGAGAGACACGGGGGGAGAGAGACACGGGGCGAGAGAGACACGGGGAGAGAGAGACACGGGGAGAGAGAGACACGGGGAGAGAGAGACACACGGGGAGAGACACGGGGAGAGAGACACGGGGGGAGAGAGACACGGGGGAAGAGAGACACGGGGGGAGAGACACGGGGAGAGAGACACGGGGGGAGAGAGACACGGGGGGAGAGAGACACGGGGTGAGAGAGAGACACGGGGGGAGAGAGACACGGGGGGAGAGAGACACGGGGAGAGAGAGACACGGGGAGAGAGAGACACGGGGAGAGAGATACGGGGGGTGAGACACGGAGTGAGACACGGAGTGAGACACGGGGGAGAGAGACACGGGGGGAGAGACACGGGGGGAGAGACACGGGGGAAGAGACACGGGGAGAGAGACACAGGGAGAGAGAGACACGGGGAGAGAGAGACACGGGGAGGGAGACACGGGGAGAGGCACGGGGAGAGGCACGGGGAGAGAGACACGGAGAGAGAGACACGGGGAGAGAGACACGGGGAGAGAGAGACACGGGGAGAGAGAGACACGGGGAGAGAGAGACACACGGGGAGAGATACGGGGAGAGAGACACGGGGGGAGAGAGACACGGGGGGAGAGAGACACGGGGGGAGAGAGACACGGGAGGAGAGAGACACGGGGGGAGAGAGACACGGGGGGAGAGAGACACGGGGGGAGAGAGACACGGGGAGAGAGACACACGGTGAGAGATACGGGGAGATAGACACGGGGGGAGAGAGACACGGGGGGAGAGAGACACGGGGGGAGAGAGACACGGGGGGAGAGAGACACGGGGGGAGAGAGACACGGGGGGAGAGAGACACGGGGGGAGAGAGACACGGGGGGAGAGAGAAACACACGGGGAGAGACACGGGGAGATAGACACGGGGGGAGAGAGACACGGGCGAAGAGAGACACGGGGAGAGAGACACGGGGGGAAAGAGAGACGGGGAGAGAGACACGGGGGAGAGAGACACGGGGGGAGAGAGACACGGGGGTAGAGAGACACGGGGGGAGAGAGACACGGGGGGAGAGAGACACGGGGGGAGAGAGACACGGGGGGAGAGAGACACGGGGGGAGAGAGACACGGGGAGAGAGAGACACGGGGAGAGAGACACGGGGAGAGAGACACGGGGAGAGGCACGGGGAGAGAGACACGGGGAGAGAGAGACACGGGGGGAGAGAGACACGGGGGGAGAGAGACACGGGGAGAGAGAGACACACGGGGAGAGACACGGGGGAGAGAGACACGGGGGGAGAGAGACACGGGGGAGAGAGACACGGGGGGAGAGAGACACGGGGGGAGAGAGACACGGGGGGAGAGAGACACGGGGGGAGAGAGACACGGGGAGAGAGAGACACGGGGAGAGAGAGACACGGGGAGACACATGTGTGTGTATAACGTGTGTTTATGACGTGTGTGTGTGTGTGTATGACGTGTGTGTATGACGTGTGTGTGTGTATGAAGTGTGTAGGACGTGTGTGTATGACGTGTGTATAACGTGTGTGTATGACGTGTGAATGACGTGTGTGTATGACGTGTGTGTATGAAGTGTGTATGACGTGTGTGTATGACGTGTGTGTGTATGAAGTGTGTATGACATGTGTATGACGTGTGTGTATGACGTGTGTGTGTATGACGTGTGTGTATGACGTGTGTGTGTATGAAGTGTGTATGACGTGTGTGTATGACGTGTGTGTATGACGTGTGTGTGTATGACGTGTGTGTATGACGTGTGTGTATGACGTGTGTGTATGACGTGTGTGTATGACGTGTGTGTATGACGTGTGTATGACGTGTGTGTATGACGTGTGTGTGTATGACGTGTGTGTATGACGTGTGTGTATGACCAGGGGCGGAGCCACGATTTTCAGCCCGGGGTTGACATTCAACAACAAATGTCAACTTGGAGAACGATTTGGAGAGAGTCAGGCTGTTGAGCTAGACGCCATCGGAGTCCCTCCAGACCCGAGTGTTGTACACTCACACGCACAATGTCACCCCCTGTCACCCTCCCTGTCACCCCCCCATGTCACCCCCCCCTGTCACCCTCCCTGTCACCCCCCCTACCCCCTACCCCGGCTCCCTCCCTCTCTCATCCCAGGTCCGGGCCTGGTCCGGGCCCGCGGGGCCGGAGCAGGCCCGAGAAATCAACTGGCAGTCCCGACCTAATCGCCGTTATAGCGGCGGGGCGGAGGGCGAGCTAATTCAAACGTTTTACACGAATGTAACGGGCGACATTTGCGTTCGTTCAGCCGATCACCGTTGTTAAATGGTTCCCTGTCGCCTGCCCCCCTTGCACAGGTTGGGGGGGGGGGGGGGGGGGTGGGGGGCCCCCTACAGACCCCTGGACGTCAACTGCGGCCAAGCGGACGCAGGCGGAGTGAGGATCGCGTTGACGACGCTACATCACCCCCCCCCCCCCCCCCCCCCAAAGACCACTACCCCACGAACTGTACCACCACCATCGTCGCCACCATCATCACCACCACCACCACCACCACCGCCGCCACCACCACCACCGCCATTACCACCACCACCACCACCCCCACCACCACCACCACCACCGCCATCACCACCATCGTCGCCACCATCATCACCACCACCACCGCCATCATCACCGCCGCCACCACCACCACCACCATCGCCACCACCATCACCCCCACCACCACCACCATCACCACCACCATCATCACCACCACCATTACCATCACCACCACCATCACCACCACCACCATTACCACCACCACTGCCGCCACCACCACAACAACCACCACCACCGTCGCCACCACCATTACCACCATCACCACCATCACCATCACCACCACCACCACCACCGTCTCTCCCTGTCCCGTAGTCTCACCGTGCAGGCAGCTGCCCTGCACGAGCAGGAGGGGTTGGTGGGTCGGCCGTGAATTGTTGCCACCACCACCACCACCACCACCGCCACCACCACCACCACCACAACCACCACCACCACCACAGCTACAGCTGTAGGTGCTCTCTGTGTTGTTGCTGCTGCTGCTGCTGGTCAGAGACACGGAGCTCCCAGCCCTCAAGGCGGAGGGCGCTGGGGGGGGAGAGAGGAAGGGGGGGGTCCAAGTTAAACCTCTAGTCACTCTGTAGTCACCCTATAGTCACTCTGTAGTCACCCACTAGTCACTCTGTAGTCACCCGCTAGTCACTCTGTAGTCACCCGCTAGTCACTCTGTAGTCACCCGCTAGTCACTCTGTAGTCACTCTGTAGTCACCCGCTAGTCACTCTCTAGTCACCCGCTAGTCACTCTGTAGTCACCCGCTAGTCACTCTGTAGTCACCCGCTAGTCACTCTGTAGTCACCCTATAGTCACCATCTAGTCACTCTGTAGTCACCCTATAGTCACTCTGTAGTCACTATGTAGTCACCCACTAGTCACTCTATAGTCACCCGCTAGTCACCCTGCAGTCAGTCACCCTGCAGCCAGTCACCCGCTAGTCACTCTGTAGTCACCCGCTAGGCACCCTGCAGCCAGTCACCCCCCAGTCACCCCGGGCCAGTCACCCTGGTGGTGGTGGTGGTGGAGGTGGTGGAGGTGGTGATGGTGGAGGTGGTGATGGTGGAGTTGATGCCGAGTGCTGTGGGTGGCCGCCTCCGTGGTGGCTCTGGGCCACTGCAGGGACCGACGGCTCCACTCCAGCGCCGGGGTGGAGCGGTCGAGACGCGTGGGTTGACTGTACAGCCTGACACGCACAGTCACACACACACACAGTCACACAGTCACACACACACACAGTCACACACACACACACAGTCACACACACACACACACAGTCACACACACACACACAGTCACGCAGTCACACACACGCATAGTCACACAGTCACACACACACACAGTCACACAACAACAACAACCGCCATTCGCCACTAAGTGGCGGTGACGTCAAAGCAAAGACGTAGGTCTTGTTGGAATACCCTACACCTCAGCTGTAGCAGACGGACAGAAAATATGGCATCGGTGCAGGACTGCCCTTTCCTGAAACCGCATTTGGGGCTCCGCAAGCCTCTCCTCAGCGTGCCTGGCAAGGCGATGTTGAATAATCCTTGCCAGGACCTTTCCCGGAACACTGAGGAGTGAGATGCCCCTGTAGTTGTTACAGTCTGTGCAGTAACACACACAGTGACACAACAACAACAACCGCCATTCGCCACTAAGTGGCGGTGACGTCACAACGATGCTTGTGCCAGGCTATGTGCACCCTGAGGCCACGTGAAGTGTCGAATGCCCGCTGGCAGGAGGTCACGGGGCAGACCCAGGTGCCACGGGTCGACTGACTGAGATCACTGGCTGATGCACCACCTGTCCCCCTTACTGTGCCAACCTGCTGTGCTTTAAGCCACCCGGCGCTCCGCTCGTTGTTCTGAGCGTCGCTCCTCTGCCCTCCGTTGTTGTTGGAGGGCGACTACCTCCAACTGCCCAGTAGCGTCCTTCACGAGCCTCCTCCACAGAGGCCGATCTTGACACCGCTGGTACCAGTCATCGGCAAGTCCACTCAGCTCCACCTCCTCCTGTACCACATCACTCCATCTCTTCTCTAGCCCGAGCCGCGCCCGCTTAACCCACTCAATCCGGCCGAACAAAAGCTGTTTCGGCATGCGGTGGCTGGGCATGCGGGCTACATGACCCAGCCATCGCAGCCTTCCCCGCCGGAGGAGCTCACCGATGGGACCTTGCCCAGATCTTTCAAGCATTTTTGAGCTCCTCACACAATCCAGTCTGGTTAAACCCAGGATGGATCGTAGGCAGGCCAGCCTAAATGTTTCTAACCAGCGAAGATGTTCCATTAGGGGGGGTCCACGTTTCGCAAGCGTGGAGAAGGGAGGGAATTACCGTGGCCGAGAAGACCTGAAGCTTAGTGCGGAGCGACAGACCAGGTAGCTTCCACACAGCATTACGCAACCGATGAAAAGATATTGCCGCTCGACTGATTCGGAGTGAGACCTCTGCTGTTAAACTGGAGCCAGTCATAAGCACACTGCCCAGGTATGGGAAACTCTCCACTCTCTCCACAACTGCCCCATCACCGATTGGGAGTTGTGGGGGTGGAGTGTCCGATGGTACAAAATACCCAGGCAGGTGCTTAGTTTTGGTGGGGCTGATGGTAAGGCCCCACCTCTTAGTGGCACGCTCCAGTCTCAGCAGCAGCGTCTCCAACTCCTCCTCCGAATGTGCAGCTATTACCAAATCATCGGCATACATAATGTGGTTTAGCAATAGGGAGCCATCCTTTGACCACACCCGGGCATCGATCAGCCTCCCATTATATCTGTACCATATGGAGATTCCCCCGGTACAGCTATTGAAGGCTTCACGAACTACGTGGTCAAAATAGATGTTAAATAATGTGGGAGCCAGAGGACATCCCCGTCGCACCCCAAGGTGTACAGGGAATGGCTCTGACTCCCGGCCACGTAGTTTTACCCGGGCCCGCTCACCATCATGAAGGTCCTTAATGATCGTAAGCAGAGGGTCAGGTACTCCAAAAGAACGAAGAACAACCCAGAACCCAGGCCAACTGATGGTATCATAGGCCTTGACCAGGTCAATAAAGCAAAGATGTAGGTCTTGTTGGAATTCCCTACACCTCTGCTGTAGCAGACGGACAGAAAATATGGCATCTGTGCAGGACCGCCCTTTCCTGAAACCGCATTTGGGGCTCCGCAAGCCTCTCCTCAGCGTGCCTGGCAAGGCGATGTTGAATAATCCTTGCCAGGACCTTTCCCGGCACACTGAGGAGTGAGATGCCCCTGTAGTTGTTACAGTCTGTGCAGTAACACACACAGTGACACAACAACAACAACCGCCATTCGCCACTAAGTGGCGGTGACGTCACAACGACGCTTGTGCCAGGCTATGTGCACCCTGAGGCCACGTGAAGTGTCGAACGCCCGCTGGCAGGAGGTCACGGGGCAGACCCAGGTGCCACGGGTCGACTGACTGAGATGACTGGCTGATGCACCACCTGTCACCCTTACTGTGCCAACCTGCTGTGCTTTAAGCCACCCGGCGCTCCGCTCGTTGTTCTGAGCGTCGCTCCTCTGCCCTCCGTTGTTGTTGGAGGGCGACTACCTCCAACTGCCCAGTAGCGTCCTTCACGAGCCTCCTCCACAGAGGCCGATCTTGACACCGCTGGTACCAGTCATCGGCAAGTCCACTCAGCTCCACCTCCTCCTGTACCACATCACTCCATCTCTTCTCTAGCCCGAGCCGCGCCCGCTTAGCCCCCTCAATCCGGCCGAACAAAAGCTGTTTCGGCATGCGGTGGCTGGGCATGCGGGCTACATGACCCAGCCATCGCAGCCTTCCCCGCCGGAGGAGCTCACCGATGGGACCTTGCCCAGATCTTTCAAGCATTTTTGAGCTCCTCACACAATCCAGTCTGGTTAAACCCAGGATGGATCGTAGGCAGGCCAGCCTAAATGTTTCTAACCAGCGAAGATGTTCCATTAGGGGGGGTCCACGTTTCGCAAGCGTGGAGAAGGGAGGGAATTACCGTGGCCGAGAAGACCTGAAGCTTAGTGCGGAGCGACAGACCAGGTAGCTTCCACACAGCGTTACGCAACCGATGAAAAGATATTGCCGCTCGACTGATTCGGAGTAAGACCTCTGCTGTTAAACTGGAGCCAGTCATAAGCACACTGCCCAGGTATGGGAAACTCTCCACTCTCTCCACAACTGCCCCATCACCGATTGGGAGTTGTGGGGGTGGAGTGTCCGATGGTACAAAATACCCAGGCAGGTGCTTAGTTTTGGTGGCTGATGGTAAGGCCCCACCTCTTAGTGGCACGCTCCAGTCTCAGCAGCAGCGTCTCCAACTCCTCCTCCGAATGTGCAGCTATTACCAAATCATCAGCATACATAACGTGGTTGAGCAATAGGAAGCCATCCCTTGACCGCACCTGGGCGTCGATCAGCCTCCCATTATATCTGTACCATATGGAGATTCCCCCGGTACAGCTATTGAAGGCTTCACGAACTACGTGGTCAAAATAGATGTTAAATAATGTGGGAGCCAGAGGACATCCCTGTCGCACCCCAAGGTGTACAGGGAATGGCTCTGACTCCCGGCCACGTAGTTTTACCCGGGCCCGCTCACCATCATGAAGGTCCTTAATGATCGTAAGCAGAGGGTCAGGTACTCCAAAAGCACGAAGAACAACCCAGAACCCAGGCCAACTGATGGTATCATAGGCCTTGACCAGGTCAATAAAGCAAAGATGTAGGTCTTGTTGGAATTCCCTACACCTCTGCTGTAGCAGACGGACAGAAAATATGGCATTTGTGCAGGACCGCCCTTTCCTGAAACCGCATTTGGGGCTCCGCAAGCCTCTCCTCAGCGTGCCTGGCAAGGCGATGTTGAATAATCCTTGCCAGGACCTTTCCCGGCACACTGAGGAGTGAGATGCCCCTGTAGTTGTTACAGTCTGTGCGGTCCCCCTTCTTAAAAAGGGGGACCACCAGGGCATCCTTCCAATCCTGCGGAACCCGTCCAGTGGTCCAGACCGTTGTTATGATGTCATATAGGGCCGTCTGTGCACAAACGCCGCCCTCCCTCAGCATTTCGCTTGGGAGATCATCTCTGCCCGCTGCATTTCCTGGTCTCAGACTCTGGATCGCCTTCCTCAACAGATGGCACCTCAGCCAGCCACTCACAGGGGGTGACTTCTTCCAATATTTGAGGCACCGCAGCCTCAGCAGGGTCATCCTCACTTTGTGCCACGATGTTTTCCTGGCTGAGAGATTTTCCCTCCCCCAGGACCTCACAGAAATGCTCAGCAAATCTGCAAACCTGTTCCTGGGGGTCGGAGATTGGGTCACCGTTTTTTCCCCTAATGATGGTAATAGGTGTGGCGCTGCAGGTCTCTTTTTTGATGGAGTTAAATAGAGATTTGTGATCACGGGCCACTGAGGAAGACTCCATCTCCTCAGCAACCCGCGACCACCACCCATCCTTGCAGTGCCTCACGGCTCTCCGTCACACACACAGTGACACACACACAGTGACACATACACACACAGTGACACACACATACACAGTGACATACACAGTGACATACACACACAGTGACACACACAGTGACACACACACACAGTGACACACAGTGACACACAGTGACACACACAGTGACACAAAAGACAAAGATCCCCCATATAGCCTTAACAGACTGTAGGGGCAAGTGCTGTTAGCGAGCACCTATGAAGGCCGGAACGGCACACGAGGGGGTGGGTGGCCAGCACCACGCCCGACCGCCTTTGTCTCCCTAGTGGCAATGTTTACACACCGCACCAGGTACTCATTTGAGGCTGTGTCGACCTAGGGGAGGCCCGGGACCGGTTCAGATAATCGTCACTGGTGTTGGCCGTGAGCGGGATTCGAACCCGGGTCGCCAGGTTCATAGCGCAGCGCTAACCGCTACACTATCGCTCCCCACTACACAGTGACACACACACACACACACAGTGACACACACACACACACAGTGACACACAGTGACACACACATACACAGTGACACACACACACACAGTGACACACACACACACAGTGACACACACACACAGTGACACACAGTCACACACACACACCCAGTGGCACACACACACACACAGTGACACACACACACACACACAGTGACACACACACACACACAGTGACACACAGTGACACACACATACACAGTGACA
The DNA here is from genome assembly GCF_048934315.1 of Petromyzon marinus. Lineage (NCBI taxonomy): Eukaryota > Metazoa > Chordata > Hyperoartia > Petromyzontiformes > Petromyzontidae > Petromyzon > Petromyzon marinus. The sequence goes on from NW_027422619.1 coordinate 822,100, forward strand.
CACACACACACAGTGACACACACAACAACAACAACAACCGCCATTCGCCACTAAGTGGCGGTGACGTCACCACGACGCTTGTGCCAGGCTATGTGCACCCTGAGGCCACGTGAAGTGTCGAACGCCCGCTGGCAGGAGGTCACGGGGCAGACCCAGGTGCCACGGGTCGACTGACTGAGATGACTGGCTGATGCACCACCTGTGCCCCCTACTGTGCCAACCTGCTGTGCTTTAGCCACCCGGCGCTCCGCTCGCTGTTGTGAGCGTCGCTCCTCCGCCCTCCGTTGTTGTTGGAGGGCGACTGCCTCCAACTGCCCAGTAGCATCCTTCACGAGCCTCCTCCACAGAGGCCGATCTTGACACCGCTGGTACCAGTCATCGGCAAGTCCACTCAGCTCCACGTCCTCCTGTACCACATCACTCCATCTCTTCTCTAGCCCGTGCCGCGCCCGCTTAGCCCCCTCAATCCGGCCAAACAAAAGCTGTTTCGGCATGCGGTGGCTGGGCATGCGGGCTACATGACCCAGCCATCGCAGCCTTGCCTGCCGGAGGAGCTCACCGATGGGACCCTGCCCAGATCTTTCAAGGATTTGTGAGCTCCTCACACAATCCAGTCTGGTTAAACCCAGGATGGATCGTAGGCAGGTCAGCCTAAATGTTTCTAACCGGCGAAGATGTTCCATTAGGGGGGTCCACGTTTCGCAAGCGTAGAGAAGGGAGGGAATGACCGTGGCCGAGAAGACCTGAAGCTTAGTGCGGAGCGACAGACCAGGTAGCTTCCACACAGCGTTACGCAACCGATGAAAAGATATTGCCGCTCGACTGATTCGGAGTGAGACCTCTGCTGTTAAACTGGAGCCAGTCATAAGCACACTGCCCAGGTATGGGAAACTCTCCACTCTCTCCACAACTGCCCCATCACCGATTGGGAGTTGTGGGGGTGGAGTGTCCGATGGTACAAAATACCCAGGCAGGTGCTTAGTTTTGGTGGGGCTGATGGTAAGGCCCCACCTCTTAGTGGCACGCTCCAGTCTCAGCAGCAGCGTCTCCAACTCCTCCTCTGACTGAGCAGCTATTACCAAGTCATCAGCATACATAACGTGGTTGAGCAATAGGGAGCCATCCCTTGACCGCACCCGGGCATCGATTAGCCTCCCATTATATCTGTACCATATGGAGATTCCCCCGGTACAGCTATTGAAGGCTTCACGAACTACGTGGTCAAAATAGATGTTAAATAATGTAGGAGCCAGAGGACATCCCTGTCGCACCCCAAGGTGTACAGGGAATGGCTCTGACTCCCGGCCACGTAGTTTTACCCGGGCCCGCTCACCATCATGAAGGTCCTTAATGATCGTGAGCAGAGGGTCAGGTACTCCAAAAGCACGAAGAACGACCCAGAGCCCAGGCCTACTGATGGTATCATAGGCCTTGACCAGGTCAATAAAGCAGAGATGTAGGTCTTGTTGGAATTCCCTACACCTCTGCTGTAGCAGACGGACAGAAAATATGGCATCTGTGCAGGACCGCCCTTTCCTGAAACCGCATTGGGGCTCCGCAAGCCTCTCCTCAGCGTGCCTGGCAAGGCGATGCTGAATAATCCTTGCCAGGACCTTTCCCGGCACACTGAGGAGTGAGATGCCCCTGTAGTTGTTACAGTCTGTGCGGTCCCCCTTCTTAAAAAGGGGGACCACCAGGGCATCCTTCCAATCCTGCGGAACCCGTCCAGTGGTCCAGACTGTTGTTATGATGTCATATAGGGCAGTCTGTGCACAAACGCCACCCTCCCTCAGCATTTCGCTTGGGAGATCATCTCTGCCCGCTGCCTTTCCTGGTCTCAGACTCCGGATCGCCTTCAATACTTCCTCAGCAGATGGCACCTCAGCCAGCCACTCACAGGGGGTGACTTCATCCAATATTTGAGGCACCGCAGCCTCAGCAGGGTCATCCTCACTTTGTGCCACGATGTTTTCCTGGCTGTGGGATTTTCCCTCCCCCAGGACCTCACAGAAATGCTCAGCAAATCTGCGAACCTGTTCCTGGGGGTCGGAAATTGGATCACCGTTTTTTCCCCTAATGATGGTAATAGGTGTGGCGCTGCAGGTTACTTTTTTGATGGAGTTAAATAGCGATTTGTGATCACGGGCCACTGAGGCAGACTCCATCTCCTCAGCAACCCGCGACCACCACCCATCCTTGCAGCGCCTCACGGCTCTCCGAACCTCCGAGCGAAGGCTGCGGTAAGCCTCCTCATTCTCTGACGTGGGATTCTGTAGCCGATGACAGTGGGCCTGTCGCTTTTTCTCAACCATCCTGAACAACTCCTCTGTCATCCAGGGTGTCTGGGGAGGTCTGGACCGCGTACCCAAAGCAGCCATTGCAGCTGCATGAGTCACAGTCCTAAACCTCGCCCATTTACCCTCGACATCAGGAGGAGTCGGGGACGATGCCAATCCCAGCCGCAAGCGATGATGAAATTCTCGCTTGCAACTTTCATCAGATAACTGAGACCAGGCCACTTTAGGTTGGAATGGGGTCCTGGGTGTACACCCACCACCGGAGTGGAAGAATGGCAGGCGCATCTTACAGATGACTAGTCGATGGTCAGAGGGCAGATCAGCTCCACGGTAGGTCCTGGTGTCAAGGACATGGGCTCGCATTCGCTGGTCCGTCACTATGTAGTCCAGCAGATGTTCTTGCTTGGACCCGGCATGCATCCATGATGTTGTGTGGATGCGCCGATGCCGGAACAGCGTGTTGGTAATTACAAGCCCATGGGCTGCACAAAAATCTAGCAGCCTCCTACCGTTGTTATTGAGCTGATCTGGCCCATGCCCTCCAATCACTCCAGACCAGGTGCCAGTATCATGACCAACTCGGGCATTGAAGTCACCCAACATGATGACTCTATCCCGAGGGGCCACTTTAGCCAGCACCTGTGACAGGAGGTCATAGAAGGCATCTGACTCATCGGCTTTGCCTGCATCCCTCCACGGATGTTCATCTTCGGTGGGGGCATAAGTAACCACGACCACCATTCCTCGCCTCCGGTTGATGGGAAGGCGAGCCCAAAGTAGCCTGGGGCTTACAGCTTCCCACACCTCACCGCCACGCTCCCACGCCCCCTTCATTCTTTTATTCAAAAGAAGACCCACACCCTGTTGTTTGGCAGTCTGCTGCCCCGAGTAGAGGACTGTCCACCCCTCATGGTGGCAGGAGCCAGAGCCGGTCCACCGGACCTCCTGAATGCCGCATAGATCCAGACGGTACCGGTCCAGCTCCCGACAGAGGAGTGGCAGCCTCTCCTCTGCAGTGAGCGTTCGAACATTCCACGTGGCCACCCGTAGTGGCTTTTCGTTGTTTCTGGAGTAGCCCCGAGGGTAGGTATTCAATCTCCTGGCTCCGCCAATTGGGGTTTGGCCAGGAGACGTCATAGACGCCTGGCCCCCCGGGGCCTCCGGCACAAGCTTAGTTGTTACATATTTCACTTTAATTCGTGGTTTTGTGGTAATTAATTGAAGGTGGAGGGGTTACCAGCCCCTCGCACCCGTCCAGAGCCCCCGTTTAGCCCCTGTGGTGGACACATATGCCATGAGGGGAGGAGCCAATCAAAATTGGAACTCCCCCCACAGCACTGTCCACGACAGAGTTGCCCGTCCGGCACCGCGAGGAGGTAGGGGGTGACACACACACACAGTGACACACAGTCACACACACACACCCAGTGGCACACACACACACACAGTGACACACACACACACAGTGACACACACACACAGTCACACACAGTAAAACACACACACAGTGACACACACACACACAGTGACACACACAGTGACACACACACAGTGACACACACACAGTGACACACACACAAACAGTGACACACACACAAACAGTGACACACACACACAGTGACACACACACAGTGTTACACACACACACACAGTGAAACACACACACTCACCCACTCACTCACTCACCCACTCACTCACTCACCCACTCACCAACTCACTCACCCTCTCACCCACTCACTCACCCTCTCACCCACTCACTCACCCACTCACTTACCCACTCACCCACTCACTCACTCACCCACTCACCAACTCACTCACCCTCTCACCCACTCACTCACCCTCTCACCCACTCACTCACCCACTCACTCACCCACTCACCCACTCACCCACTCACTCACCCTCTCACCCACTCACTCACCCACTCACTCACCCACACACTCACCCACCCACTCACCCACCCACTCACTCACTCACCCACTCACCCACTCACTCACTCACCACTCACCCACTCACTCACTCACCCACCCACTCACCCACTCACCCACTCACCCACTCACTCACCCACCCACTCACTCACTCACTCACCCACTCACCCACTCACTCACTCACTCACCCAACCACTCACTCACTCACTCACCCACCCACTCACCCACTCACTCACTCACCCACTCACTCACCCACTCACCCACCCACTCACTCACCTTCTCACTCACTCACCCACTCACCCACCCACTCACTCACCTTCTCACTCACCCACCCACTCACTCACCCACTCACCCACTCACCCACTCACTCACCCACTCACCCACTCACCCACTCACTCACTCACTCACTCACCCACTCACTCACCCACTCACCCACCCACTCACCCACTCACTCACTCACTCACCCACCCACTCACTCACTCACCCACCCACTCACCCACTCACTCACTCACTCACCCACCCACTCACTCACCCACCCACTCACTCACTCACCCACCCACCCACTCACTCACCCTCTCACCAGGCATCTTGATGGTTGGTGTCGCTCTCCTCCGGCCCCAGCGTTGAGTTGAGGTCGATCAGGTCGACTCCTTCCAGGTACAGTCGCCCTCCCTCACCACCACCACCACCATCACCACCACCGTCATCATCACCACCACCATCATCACCACCACCATCATCACCACCACCACCATCACTACCAGCACCATCACCATCATCACCACCACCACCATCACCACCATCACCAGCATCATCAACACCATCATCACCACCATCACCACCATCACCACCATCACCATCATCACCACCACCACCATCACCACCACCACCATCACCACCACCACCATCACCACCACCATCACCACCATCACCATCACCACCATCACCACCATCACCATCACCACCATCACCATGATCACGATCGTCTTCAGAAGCAGCGATGCTCACGGTCCAGCGCTGCCCCTGTCATGTAGCACAGAGACACAGAGACACAGTGACACAGTGACACAGAGACACAGAGACACAGACACAGTCACACAGAGACACAGTGAGACACAGAGACACAGTGACACGGAGACACAGAGACACAGTGACACAGTGACACAGAGACACAGTGACACAGTGACACAGAGACACAGAGACACAGTGACACAGTGACACAGAGACACAGAGTCACAGTGACACAGTGACACAGAGACACAGTGACACAGAGGCACAGTGACACAGAGACACAGTGACACAGTGACACAGAGACACAGTGACACAGAGACACAGTGAGACACAGAGACACAGTGACACGGAGACACAGAGACACAGTGACACAGTGACACAGAGACACAGTGACACAGTGACACAGAGACACAGAGACACAGTGACACAGAGACACAGTGACACAGTGACACATAGACACAGAGACACAGTGACACATAGACACATAGACACAGAGACACAGAGACACAGAGACACAGTGACACATAGACACAGTCACACAGAGACACAGAGACACAGTGACATAGAGACACAGTGACACAGAGACACAGTGACACACAGTGACACAGAGACACAGTGACACAGAGACACAGTGACACACAGTGACACAGAGACACAGTGACACAGTGACACAGAGACACAGTGACACAGAGACACAGAGACACAGTGACACAGAGACACAGAGACACAGAGACACAGTGAGACACAGAGACACAGAGACACAGAGACACAGTCACACAGAGACACAGAGACACAGTGACATAGAGACACAGTGACACAGAGACACAGTGACACACAGTGACACAGAGACACAGAGACACAGTGACACAGAGACACAGAGACACAGTGACACAGAGACACAGTGACACAGAGACACAGAGACACAGTGACACAGAGACACAGTGACACAGAGACACAGAGACACAGAGACACAGTGACACAGAGACACAGTGACACAAAGACACAGTGACACAGAGACACAGAGACACAGAGACACAGAGACACAGAGACAAAGAGACACAGTGACACAGAGACACAGTGACACAGTCACACAGAGACACAGTGACACAGTGACACAGAGACACAGTCACACAGAGACACAGTGACACACAGTGACACAGAGACACAGTGACACAGAGACACAGTGACACAGAGACACAGAGACAAAGAGACACAGTGACACAGAGACACAGTGACACAGTCACACAGAGACACAGTGACACAGTAGCACAGAGACACAGAGACACAGTGACACAGTGACACAGACACACAGAGACATAGAGACACAGAGACACAGAGACACACAGAGACACAGTGACACAGAGACACAGAGACACAGAGACACAGAGAGACAGAGACACAGTAGCACAGAGACAGAGAAACAGAGACACAGAGACACACATAGACAGAGTGACACAGTGACACAGAGACACAGAGACACAGTGACACAGAGACACAGAGACACAGTGACACACAGTGACACAGAGACACAGAGACACAGTGACACAGAGACACAGTGACACAGAGACACAGTGACACACAGTGACACAGAGACACAGTGACACAGAGACACAGTGACACACAGTGACACAGAGACACAGTGACACAGAGACACAGAGACACAGTGACACAGAGACACAGTGACACAGTGACACAGAGACACAGTGACACAGAGACACAGTGACACAGAGACACAGAGACACAGTGACACAGTGACACAGAGACACAGTGACACAGAGACACAGAGACACAGTCACACAGTGACACAGTGACACAGAGACACATTGACACAATACAGCCCACTGCTGATGTTGGTGGTGGTGATGGTGGTGGTGGTGATGATGGTGGTGATGATGATGGTGGTGGTGATGCTGGTAGTGATGATGGTGGTGATGATGGTGGTGATGGTGGTGGTGGTAGTAATGATGGTGGTGATGATGATGGTGGTGGTGATGATGGTGGTGATGATGATGGTGGTGGTGATGATGGTGGTGATGGTGGTGGTGATGATGGTGATGATGATGGTGGTGGTGATGGTGGTAGTGATGATGGTGTTGGTGGTGGTGATGGTGGTGGTGATGATGGTGGTGATGGTGGTGGTGGTAGTGATGATGGTGGTGGTGGTGATGGTGATGATGGTGATGATGGTGGTGATGGTGGTGATGGTGGTAGTGATGATGGTGGTGATGGTGGTTGTGATGGTGGTGATGATGATGGTGGTGGTAGTGGTGATGTTGGTAGTGATGATAGTGGTGATGATGGTACTGGTGATGGTGGTGGTGATGGTGGTGGTGATGGTGGTGATGATGATGGTGGTGGTGATGGTGGTGATGGTGGTGGTGATGGTGGTGGTGGTGATGGTGGTGGTGGTGGTGATGGTGGTGATGATAGTGGTGGTGGTGATGGTGGTAGTGATGATGGTGGTGATGATGGTGGTGGTGGTGATGATGGTACTGGTAATGGTGGTTATGATGATGGTGGTGGTGATGATGGTGGTGATGGTGGTGGTGATGGTGGTGATGATGATGGTGGTGGTGATGGTGGTGATGGTGGTGGTGGTGATGGTGGTGGTGGTGATGGTGGTGATGATAGTGGTGGTGGTGATGGTGGTGGTAGTGATAGTGATGGTGGTGATGGTGGTGACAGTGTTGACGATGGTGGTGATGGTGGTGATGGTGGTGATGATGATGGTGGTGGTGATGGTGGTGGTGGTGGTGATGGTCGTGATGGTGGTGATGGTGGTGGTGATGGTGGTGATGATGGTGGTGATGATGATGATGGTGGTGGTGATGGTGATGGTGGTAGTGATGATGGTGGTGATGATGGTGGTGGTGGTGATGATGGTGGTGATGGTGGTGGTGATGGTGGTGGTGATGATGATGATGGTGGTGGTGGTGATGATGGTGGTGATGATGGTGGCGATGGTGGTGATGATGGTGGTGGTGATGGTGGTGGTGATGATGGTGATGGTGGTGATGGTGGTGGAGATGGTAGTGATGGTGATGATGGTGATGATGATGATGGTGGTGATGATGGTGGTGATGGTGGTGATGATGATGGTGGTGATGGTGGTGGTGATGGTGGTGATGATGATGGTGGTGATGGTGGTGGTGATGTTGGTGGTGATGGTGGTAGGGATGATGGTGGTGATGGTGGTGATGGTGGTGGTGATGGTGGTGATGATGATGGTGGTGATGGTGGTGATGATGATGGTGGTACTGGTGATGGTGGTGATGGTGGTGGTGATGGTGATGGTGGTGATGGTGGTGGTGGTGGTGATGGTGGTGATGGTCGTGGTGAAGATGGTGGTGGTAGTGAAGATGGTGGTGGATTCCCACTCACCCCTCACCCACTGCCCACTCAACCCCCACTCGCCCCCCACTCACCCCCCCACTCACCCCCCCACTCACCCCCCACTCACCCCCCCACTCACCCCGCCCCCCGTGTCGTCCCTGTGGTGGAGGTCATGACCCCGTCGCTCCGCGTTCTGGAGCTCCATCAGCTGCTGCTGCTGCACGAGCTGATGGAGCTGCAGCAGCTCCACGTCCACTGAGTGGTCATCCAGCAGAGACATCGCCACCTAGCCTGGCACACACATACACCTAGCCTGGCACACACAGACACCTAGCCTGGCACACACACAGAGACACCTAGCCTGGCACACACACACACAGACACAGACACAGACACCTAGCCTGGCACACACAGACACCTAGCCTGGCACACACACACACAGACACAGACACAGACACCTAGCCTGGCACACACAGACACCTAGCCTGGCACACACACACACAGACACAGACACAGACACCTAGCCTGGCACACACACACACAGACACCTAGCCTGGCACACACACACACAGACACAGCTACCTAGCCTGGCACACACACAGACATAGCTACCTAGCCTGGCACACACACACAGACACCTAGCCTGGCACACACACACAGACAGAGACACCTAGCCTGGCACACACACACACACAGACACCTAGCCTGGCACACACACACACACCTAGCCTGGCACACACACACACACCTAGCCTGGCACACACAGACACCTAGCCTGGCACACACAGACACCTAGCCTGGCACACACAGACACCTAGCCTGGCACACACAGACACACACACACAGCTACCTAGCCTGGCACAGACACAGCCACCTAGCCTGGCACACACAGACACAGACACCTAGCCTGGCACACACAGACACCTAGCCTGGCACACACACACAGACATAGCCACCTAGCCTGGCACACACAGACACCTAGCCTGGCACACACACACAGACACCTAGCCTGGCACACACACACAGACACCTAGCCTGGCACACACAGACACCTAGCCTGGCACACACACACAGAGACACCTAGCCTGGCACACACACACAGAGACAGACACCTAGCCTGGCACACACAGACACAGACACCTAGCCTGGCACACACACACAGACACAGCCACCTAGCCTGGCACACACACACACAGACATAGCTACCTAGCCTGGCACACACACACAGACATAGCTACCTAGCCTGGCACACACAGACACAGACACCTAGCCTGGCACACACACACAGACACAGCCACCTAGCCTGGCACACACACACACAGACATAGCTACCTAGCCTGGCACACACACACAGACATAGCTACCTAGCCTGGCACACACACACACAGACACAGCCACCTAGCCTGGCACACACACACACAGACACAGCCACCTAGCCTGGCACACACACACACAGACATAGCTACCTAGCCTGGCACACACACACAGACACAGCCACCTAGCCTGGCACACACACACACAGACATAGCTACCTAGCCTGGCACACACACACAGACACAGCCACCTAGCCTGGCACACACACACACAGACATAGCTACCTAGCCTGGCACACACACACACACAGACATAGCTACCTAGCCTGGCACACACACACAGGCATAGGTACCTAGCCTGGCACACACAGACATAGCTACCTAGCCTGGCACACACAGACACAGCTACCTAGCCTGGCACACACACAGACATAGCTACCTAGCCTGGCACACACACACACAGACATAGCTACCTAGCCTGGCACACACAGACAGACATAGCTACCTAGCCTGGCACACACAGACACAGCTACCTAGCCTGGCACACACACAGACATAGCTACCTAGCCTGGCACACACACACAGACATAGCTACCTAGCCTGGCACACACACAGACATAGCTACCTAGCCTGGCACACACAGACACAGCTACCTAGCCTGGCACACACACACAGACATAGCTACCTAGCCTGGCACACACACACAGACATAGCTACCTAGCCTGGCACACACACACACACAGACATAGCTACCTAGCCTGGAACACACACACAGACATAGCTACCTAGCCTGGCACACACACACACAAACATAGCTACCTAGCCTCGCACACACACACACACAGACATAGCTACCTAGCCTGGCACACACACACAGACATAGCCACCTAGCCTGGCACACACACAGACATAGCTACCTAGCCTGGCACACACACACACACAGACATAGCTACCTAGCCTGGCACACACACAGACACAGACATAGCTACCTAGCCTGGCACACACACACACAGACATAGCTACCTAGCCTGGAACACACACACAGACATAGCTACCTAGCCTGGCACACACACAGACATAGCTACCTAGCCTGGCACACACACACACATAGCTACCTAGCCTGGCACACACACACACAGACATAGCTACCTAGCCTGGCACACACACACACACATAGCTACCTAGCCTGGAACACACACACAGACATAGCTACCTCGCCTGGCACACACACACACACAGACATAGCTACCTAGCCTGGCACACACACACATAGCTACCTAGCCTGGCACACACACACAGACATTGCTACCTAGCCTGGCACACACACACACAGACATAGCTACCTAGCCTGGCACACACACAGAGACATAGCTACCTAGCCTGGCACACACACACACAGACATAGCTACCTAGCCTGGCACACACACACACAGACATAGCTACCTAGCCTGGCACACACAGACACAGCTACCTAGCCTGGCACACACACAGACATAGCCACCTAGCCTGGCACACACACACAGACATAGCTACCTAGCCTGGCACACACACACACAGACATAGCTACCTAGCCTGGCACACACACACACATAGCTACCTAGCCTGGCACACACACACACAGACATTGCTACCTAGCCTGGCACACACACACACATAGCTACCTAGCCTGGCACACACACACACAGACATTGCTACCTAGCCTGGCACACACACACACAGACATAGCTACCTAGCCTGGCACACACAGACACAGCTACCTAGCCTGGCACACACACTACACAAAGATCTCCCGTATAGCCTGAGCAGACTGTAGGGGCAAGTGCTGTTAGCGAGCACCTATGAAGGCCGGAACGGTACACGAGGGGGTGGGTGGCCAGCACCACGCCCGACCGCCTTTGTCTCCCTAGTGGCGATGTTTACACACCACACCAGGTACTCATTTGAGGCTGAGTCGACCTAGGGGAGGCCCGGGACCGGTTCAGATAATCGTCACTGGTGTTGGCCGTGAGCGGGAATCGAACACCTGGGTTGCCAGGTTCATAGCGCAGCGTAGCGCTACACTATCGCTCTAATACTATTACTAGTAGTACTAATACTATTACTAGTAGTACTAATACTATTACTAGTAGTACTAATACTATTACTACTATTACTAGTAGTACTAATACTATTACTACTACTATTACTAGTAGTACTAATACTATTACTACTACTAGTACTAATACTATTACTAGTAGTACTAATACTACTATTACTAGTACTATTACTACTATTACTAGTAGTACTAATACTATTACTACTACTAGTACTAATACTACTAGTACTAATACTATTACTACTACTAGTACTAAAACTATTACTACTAGTACTAATACTATTACTAGTACTACTAATACTACTATTACTAGTACTATTACTACTACTATTACTAGTAGTACTAATACTATTACTACTAGTACTAATACTATTACTACTAGTACTAATACTATTACTACTAGTACTAATACTATTACTACTAGTACTAATACTATTACTACTACTAGTACTATTACTAGTAGTACTAATACAATTACTAGTAGTACTAATACTATTACTAGTAGTAATAATACTACTAATACTATTACAAGCATTACTACTACTAGTACTAAAACTAATTCTAGTAGTACTAATACTATTACTAGTAGTACTAATACTATTACTAGTAGTACTAATACTACTAATACTATTACTAGTAGTACTAATATTATTGTTAGTAGTACTAATACTATTGTTAGTAGTACTAATACTACTATTACTACTAGTACTAATACTATTAGTACTAATACTACTAGTACTAATACAATTACTAGTAATACTAATACAAGTACTAATACTATTACTTGTAGTACTAATACTATTACTAGTAGTACTAATACCACTAATACTATTACTAGTAGTACTAATACTAATAGAACTAATACTAGTAGTACTAATACTAATACTAGTAGTACTAATACGAGTAGTACTAATACTAGTAGTACTAATACTATTACTAGTACTATTACTAGTAGTACTAATACTATTACTAGTAGTACTAATACTATTACTACTAGTAGTAAAACTACTAATACTATTATTAGTAGTACTAATCCTACTAATACTATTACTAGTAGTACTAATACTATTATCAGTAGTACTAATACTATTACTGGTAGTACTAATACTATTACTAGTACTACTAGTACTAATACTAGTAGTACTAGTAGTACTAATACTATGACTAGTAGTACTAATACTATTACTAGTAGTACTAATACTATTATTAGTAGTACTAATACTACTAATACTATTATTAGTAGTACTAATACTACTAATACTATTATTAGTAGTACTAATACTTTTATTAGTAGTACTAGTAGTACTAATGCTATTACTAGTAGTACTAATACTATTACTAGTAGTTCTAATACTAATAATACTATTATTATTAGTAGTACTAATACTATTATTAGTAGTAGTAATACTACTACTAATACTATTACTAGTAGTACTAATACTATTACTAGTAGTACTAATACTACTACTAATACTATTATTAGTAGTACTAATACTATTACTAGTAGTACTAATACTAGTACTAGTAGTACTGATACTATTATTAGTAGTACTAATACTATTATTAGTAGTACTAGTAGTACTAATACTATTACTAGTAGTAGTTAATACTATTACTGGTAGTACTAATACTACCAATACTATTATTAGTAGTACTAATACTATTATTAGTAGTACTAATCCTAGCTCTTTTTGCAGCTTTGCCCCATGCCGTTTCAGCTCAGCCCCGAGCAAAATTCATCATCACCATCAGCATCATCATCACCATCATCATCACCACCATCATCATCACCATCATCATCACCATCATCACCATCATCTCCTTCATCATCATCATCATCACCATCATCATCACCATCATCATCACCATCATCATCACCATCATCATCACCATCATCACCATCATCATCACCATCATCATCACCATCATCACCATCATCATCAGCATCATTATCACCATCATCACCATCATCACCATCATCATCACCATCATCACCACCATCATCACCATCATCACCACCACCACCACCATCTTCATCATCACCAACATCATCACCATCATCATCACCATCATCACCATCATCACCATCATCATCACCATCATCATCACCATCATCACCATCATCATCACCATCATCACCATCACCACCATCATCACCATCATCACCATCATCACCATCACCACCATCATCATCACCATCATCATCACCATCATCATCACCACCATCATCATCACCATCATCAGCATCATCATCACCACGACCATCATCATCACCACCATCATCATCATCACCATCATCACCATCATCATCATCACCATCATCATCACCACCATCATCATCACCATCATCATTACCATCATCATTACCATCATCATCACCATCATCACCATCATCAGCACAATCATCAGCATCATCACCGTCATCATCACCATCATCATCATCACCATCATCATCATCACCATCATCACCATCATCATCACCATCATCATCATCATCACCACCATCATCATCATCACCACCTCCATCAGCACCATCATCATCACCACCATCATCATCATCATCACCATCATCATCACCATCATTATCATCACCATCATCATCACCACCATCACCATCATCACCATCATCACCATCACCACCATCATCATCACCATCATCATCACCATCATCATCACCACCATCATCATCACCATCATCACCATCATCATCACCATCATCATCACTACCATCATCATCACCACCACCATCATTACCACCATCATCATCATCACCACCTCCATCATCACCATCATCACCATCAACATCACTATCATCATCATCACCACCTTCATCATCACCATCATCATCATCACCATCATCATCACCACCATCATCACCACCATCATCATCACCACCATCATCATTATCACCATCATCACAATCACCTCCATCATCACCATCATCATCACCATCATCACCATCATCATCAGCATCATCGTCATCACCATCATCACCATCATCATCATCACCATCATCACCACCATCATCATCACTAACATAATCATCATCAGCATTATCACCAGCATCATCATCACCATCACCATCATTACCATCATCATCATCACCATCATCACCATCATCATCACCACCATTAACAGCATCATCATCATCACCACCATTATCACCATCATCATCACCACCACCATCATCATCATCACCACCTCCATCATCACCATCATCATCACCATCATCACCACCATCATCATCACCACCATCATCATCACCACCATCATCATCACCATCATCATCATCACCATCATCACCATCATCATCATCACCATCATCATCACCACCATCATCATCACCATCATCATTACCATCATCATTACCATCATCATCACCATCATCACCATCATCAGCACAATCATCAGCATCATCACCGTCATCATCACCATCATCACCATCATCATCATCACCATCATCACCATCATCATCACCATCATCATCACCACCATCATCATCATCATCACCACCTCCATCAGCACCATCATCATCACCACCATCATCATCATCACCATCATCATCAACACCATCATCATCATCACCATCATCACCATCACCACCATCATCACCATCATCACCATCATCACCATCACCACCATCATCATCACCATCATCACCATCATCATCACCACCATCATCATCACCATCATCACCATCATCATCACTACCATCATCATCACCACCATCATTACCACCATCATCATCATCACCACCTCCATCATCACCATCATCACCATCATCACCATCAACATCACTATCATCATCATCATCACCACCTTCATCATCACCATCATCATCACCATCATCATCACCACCATCATCACCACCATCATCACCACCATCATCATCACCACCATCATCATTATCACCATCATCACAATCACCTCCATCATCACCATCATCATCACCATCATCACCATCATCATCAGCATCATCATCATCACCATCATCACCATCATCATCATCACCATCATCACCACCATCATCACCACCATCATCATCACTAACATAATCATCATCAGCATTATCACCAGCATCATCATCACCATCACCATCATTACCATCATCATCATCACCATCATCACCATCATCATCACCATCATCAACAGCATCATCATCATCACCACCATTATCACCATCATCATCACCACCACCATCATCATCACCACCTCCATCATCACCATCATCATCACCATCATCACCACCATCATCACCACCATCATCATCACCACCATCATCATTATCACCATCATCACCATCACCACCATCATCATCACCATCATCACCATCATCATCATCACTATCACCATCACCATCATCACCACCATCATCATCACCACCATCATCATCAGCAGCATTATCACCAGCATCATCATCACCATCACCATCATTACCATCATCATCATCACCATCATCACCATCATCACCATCATCATCACCATCATCAACAGCATCATCATCATCACCACCATTATCACCATCATCATCACCACCACCATCATCATCACCACCTCCATCATCACCATCATCATCACCATCATCACCACCATCATCACCACCATCATCATCACCACCATCATCATTATCACCATCATCACCATCACCACCATCATCATCACCATCATCACCATCATCATCATCACTATCACCATCATCACCACCATCATCATCACCACCATCATCATCAGCAGCATTATCACCAGCATCATCATCACCATCACCATCATAACCATCATCATCACCATCATCATCACCATCATCAACAGCATCATCATCATCACCACCATTATCATCATCACCACCATTATCACCATCATCATCACCACCATCATCATCATCACCACCATCATCATCATCACCACCATCATCATCATAAGCATTATCACCAGCATCATCATCACCATCATCATCATCATCAACAGCATCATTATCATCATCACCACCATTATCACCATCATCATCACCACCATCATCACCACCACCATCATCATCATCACCATCATCACCACCATCATCACCATCATCATGACCATCGATCACCACCACTGAAGATCACTCACCAGCCCTGATGGAGACCGACTGAGACACGGGGTTAGAGGGCCACGTCGTGATCAGGAACTGAATGAGGATCCCCACGATCATTGAGAACAAATTCGCTCGAGCGGCGTTTGCTGGGCGTCTCGATGCCCCGCCTGGTCGTGCCACAGCTGATCACTTGCGAAAGACTCCGACGGGATAAACTGATCACTTGCAGTTCGCTGGGTTAGGTGCAGCCCGGACCTGCTGCTTAGCTGATGATGATGCTGCTGATGATGATGGTGGTGGTGATGATGGTGGTGGTGATGATGATGGTGATGATGGTGGTGATGATGATGGTGGTGATGGTGATGATGATGGTGGTGGTGATGGTGGTGGTGATGATGATGGTGATGATGGTGGTGATGGTGGTGATGATGATGGTGATGATGATGGTGGTGGTGATGGTGGTGGTGATGATGATGGTGATGATGATGGTGGTGATGATGATGGTGATGATGGTGGTGATGATGCTGATAATGATGATGGTGATGATGATGGTGATGATGATGATGCTGATGATGATGCTGCTCCTGATGATGGTGGTGATGATGCTGATGATGCTGCTGCTGATGATGATGATGGTGATGATGATAATGCTGATGATAATGCTGCTGATGATGATGATGGTGATGATGATGATGCTGCTGCTGATGATGGTGGTGATAATGCTGAGGATGATGATTGTGATGATGATGGTGATGATGATGATAATGCTGCTGCTGATGATGATGCTGATGATGATGTTGCTGCTGATGATGCTGCTGCTGATGATGGTGGTGATGATGCTGCTGCTGATGATGATGCTGCTGCTGATGATTCTGATGATGCTGATGATGATGCTGCTGCTGCTGATGATGGTGATGATGATGGTGATGATGATGCTGCTGCTGATGATGCTGCTGCTGCTGATGATGGTGGTGATGATGATGATGCTGATGATGATGCTGCTGATGATGAGACACTGCATGTGGAAGCCAGTTCATCAAGCTTAACTCTGCTGATGGTGATGATGATGCTGATGATGATGGTGATGATGATGGTGATGATGATGATGCTGCTGCTGCTGATGATGCTGCTGCTGATGAGGGTGGTGATGATGATGATGATGCTGATGATGATGCTGCTGATGATGAGACACTGCATGTGGAAGCCAGTTCATCAAGCTTGACTCTGCTGATGGTGATGCTGATGATGCTGCTGCTGATGATGCTGCTGATGATGATGATGATGAGACAGTCCTTGGGCTATAATCATCTGGGGCAGGTCACCGAGTGGTGATTCATGCAGAGTCTGCTATTGCTACTGCGGATGAGGCCCTGAATGTTGAAGCCGGTTTCCAGTTTCAGTGTCTCATCATCAGCAGAGCCAGACTCACACACACAGACTCACACACACACAGTCTCACACACAGTCTCACACAACAACCGCCATTCGCCACTAAGTGGCGGTGACGTCACCACGACGCTTGTGCCAGGCCATGTGCACCCTGAGGCCACGTGAAGTGTCGAACGCCCGCTGGCAGGAGGTCACGGGGCAGACCCAGGTGCCACGGGTCGACTGACTGAGATGACTGGCTGATGCACCACCTGTCCCCCCTACTGTGCCAACCTGCTGTGCTATAGCCACCCGGCGCTCCGCTCGTTCTGAGCGTCGCTCCTCCGCCCTCCGTTGTTGGTGGAGGGCGACTACCTCCAACTGCCCAGTAGCGTCCTTCACGAGCCTCCTCCACAGAGGCCGATCTTGACACCGCTGGTACCAGTCATCGGCAAGTCCTCTCAGCTCCACGTCCTCCTGTACCACATCACTC
Organism: Petromyzon marinus; assembly: GCF_048934315.1. Lineage (NCBI taxonomy): Eukaryota > Metazoa > Chordata > Hyperoartia > Petromyzontiformes > Petromyzontidae > Petromyzon > Petromyzon marinus. The sequence goes on from NW_027422619.1 coordinate 841,003, forward strand.
CATCTCTTCTCTAGCCCGTGCCGCGCCCGCTTAGCCCCCTCAATCCGGCCGAACAAAAGCTGTTTCGGCATGCGGTGGCTGGGCATGCGGGCTACATGATCCAGCCATCGCAGCCTTGCCCGCCGGAGGAGCTCACCGATGGGACCTTGCCCAGACCTTTCAAGGATTTGTGAGCTCCTCACACAATCCAGTCTGGTTAAACCCAGGATGGATCGTAGGCAGGCCAGCCTAAATGTTTCTAACCGGCGAAGATGTTCCATTAGGGGGGTCCACGTTTCGCAAGCGTAGAGAAGGGAGGGAATGACCGTGGCCGAGAAGACCTGAAGCTTAGTGCGGACAGACAGACCAGGTAGCTTCCACACAGCGTTACGCAACCGATGAAAAGATATTGCCGCTCGACTGATTCGGAGTGAGACCTCTGCTGTTAAACTGGAGCCAGTCATAAGCACACTGCCCAGGTATGGGAAACTCTCCACTCTCTCCACAACTGCCCCATCACCGATTGGGAGTTGTGGGGGTGGAGTGTCCGATGGTACAAAATACCCAGGCAGGTGCTTAGTTTTGGTGGGGCTGATGGTAAGGCCCCACCTCTTAGTGGCACGCTCCAGTCTCAGCAGCAGCGTCTCCAACTCCTCCTCTGAATGAGCAGCTATTACCAAATTATCAGCATACATAACGTGGTTGAGCAATAGGGAGCCATCCCTTGACCGCACCCGGGCATCAATCAGCCTCCCATTATATCTGTACCATATGGAGATTCCCCCGGTACAGCTATTGAAGGCTTCATGAACTACGTGGTCAAAATAGATGTTAAATAATGTGGGAGCCAGAGGACATCCCTGTCGCACCCCAAGGTGTACAGGGAAAGGCTCTGACTCCCGGCCACGTAGTTTTACCCGGGCCCGCTCACCATCATGAAGGTCATTAATGATCGTGAGCAGAGGGTCAGGTACTCCAAAAGCACGCAGAACAACCCAGAGCCCAGGCCTACTGATGGTATCATAGGTCTGGACCATGTCAATAAAGCAGAGATGTAGGTCTTGTTGGAATTCCCTACACCTCTGCTGTAGCAGACGGACAGAAAATATGGCATCTGTTCAGGACCACCCTTTCCTGAAACCGCATTGGGGCTCCGCAAGCCTCTCCTCAGCGTGCCTGGCAAGGCGATGTTGAATAATCCTTGCCAGGACCTTTCCCGGCACACTGAGGAGTGAGATGCCCCTGTAGTTGTTACAGTCTGTGCGGTCCCCCTTCTTAAAGAGGGGGACCACCAGGGCATCCTTCCAATCCTGCGGAACCCGTCCAGTGGTCCAGACCGTTGTTATGATGTCATATAGGGCAGTCTGTGCACAAACGCCACCCTCCCTCAGCATTTCGCTTGGGAGATCGTCTCTGCCCGCTGCCTTTCCTTGTCTCAGACTCCAGATTGCCTTCAGTACTTCCTCAACAGATGGCACCTCAGCCAGCCACTCACAGGGGGTGACTTCTTCCAATATTTGAGGCACCGCAGCCTCAGCAGGGTCATCCTCACTTTGTGCCACGATGTTTTCCTGGCTGAGGGATTTTCCCTCCCCCAGGACCTCACAGAAATGCTCAGCAAATCTGCAAACCTGTTCCTGGGGGTCGGAGATTGGATCACCGTTTTTTCCCCTAATGATGGTAATAGGTGTGGTGCTGCAGGTTACTTTTTTGATGGAGTTTAATAGAGATTTGTGGTCACGGGCCATTGAGGCAGACTCCATCTCCTCAGCAACCCGCGACCAGCAGCCATCCTTGCAGCGCCTCACGGCTCTCCGAACCTCCGAGCGAAGGCTGCGGTAAGCCTCCTCATTCTCTGACGTGGGATTCTGTAGCCGATGACAGTGGGCCTGTCGCTTTTTCTCAACCATCCTGAACACCTCCTCTGTCAGCCAGGTTCTCTGGGGAGGTCTGAACCGCGTACCCAAAGCAGCCATTGCAGCTGCATGAGTCACAGTCCTAAACCTCGCCCATTTACCCTCGACATCAGGAGGAGTCGGGGACGATGCCAATCCCAGCCGCAAGCGATGATGAAATTCTCGTTTGCAACTTTCATCAGATAACTGAGACCAGGCCACTTTAGGTTGGAATGGGGTCCTGGGTGTACACCCACCACCGGAGTGGAAGAATGGCAGGCGCATCTTACAGATGACTAGTCGATGGTCAGAGGGCAGATCAGCTCCACGGTGGGTCCTGGTGTCAAGGACATGGGCTCGCATCCGCTGGTCCGTCACTATGTAGTCCAGCAGATGTTCTTGCTTGGACCCGGCATGCATCCATGATGTTGTGTGGATGCGCCGATGCCGGAACAGCGTGTTGGTAATTACAAGCCCATGGGCTGCACAAAAATCTAGCAGCCTCCTACCGTTATTGAGCTGATCTGGCCCATGCCCTCCAATCACTCCAGACCAGGTGCCAGTATCATGACCAACTCGGGCATTGAAGTCACCCAACATGATGACTCTATCCCGAGGGGCCACTTTAGCCAGCACCTGTGACAAGAGGTCATAGAAGGCATCTGACTCATCGGCTTTGCCTGCATCCCTCCATGGATGTTCATCTTCGGTGGGGGCATAAGTAACCACGACCACTATTCCTCGCCTCCAGTTGATGGGAAGGCGAGCCCAAAGTAGCCTGGGGCATACAGGTTCCCACACCTCACCGCCACGCTCCCACGCCCCTTTCATTATTTTGTTCAAAAGAAGAGCCACACCCTGTTGTTTGGCAGTCTGCTGCCCCGAGTAGAGGACTGTCCACCCCTCATGGTGGCAGGAGCCAGAGCCGGTCCACCGGACCTCCTGAATGCCGCATAGATCCAGGCGGTACCGGTCCAGCTCCCGACAGAGGAGTGGCAGCCTCTCCTCCGCAGTGAGCGTTCGAACATTCCACGTGGCCACCCGTAGTGGCTTTTCGTTGTTTCTGGAGGAGCCCCGAGGGTGGATATTCAATCTCCTGGCTCCGCCAATTGGGGTTTGGCCAGGAGACGTCATAGACGCCTGGCCCCCCGGGGCCTCCGGCACAAGCTTATTAGTTACATATTTCAGTTTAACTCGTGGTTTCGTGGTAATTAATTGAAAGTGGAGGGGTTACCAGCCCCTCGCACCCGTCCAGAGCCCCCGTTTAGCCCCTGTGGTGGACACATATGCCATGAGGGGAGGAGCCAATCAAAATTGGATCTCCCCCCACAGCACTGTCCACGACAGAGTTGCCCGTCCGGCACCGCGAGGAGGTAGGGGGTTGTTTTGCCAGACTAGACACACACACACACAGACTCACACACACAGACTCACACACATACACACACAGACACTCACATACACACTCACAGAGTCTCTAAAGTAGTCGGCGTTATTTAATTATTTTATTAACCGGGGCCGCCCGGGCCAAGTGGAGCTGCTGCTGCTTGTGTTGATGTTGTTGATGTTTACTGTACTTGTGTTGATGTTGTTGTTGTTTACTGTATTTGTGTTAATGTTGTTGTTTACTGTATTTGTGTTAATGTTGTTTACTGTACTTGTGATGATGTTGTTGTTTACTGCACTTGTGTTGATGTTGTTGTTGTTTACTGTACTTGTGTTGATGTTGTTGTTTACTGCACTTGTGTTGATGTTGTTGATGTTTACTGTACTTGTGTTGATGTTGTTGTTTACTGTACTTGTGTTGATGTTGTTGTTGTTTACTGTACTTGTGTTGATGTTGTTTACTGTACTTGTGTTGATGTTGTTGTTTACTGTACTTGTGTTGATGTTGTTGATGTTTACTGTACTTGTGTTGATGTTGTTGATGTTTACTGTACTTGTGTTAATGTTGTTTACTGTACTTGTGTTGTTGTTGTTTACTGTATTTGTGTTAATGTTGTTTACTGTACTTGTGTTGATGTTGTTGTTGTTTACTGTACTTGTGTTGATGTTGTTTACTGTACTTGTGTTGATGTTATTGTTTATTGTACTTGTGTTGATGTTGTTGTTTACTGTACTTGTGTTGATGTTGTTGTTGTTTACTGTACTTGTGTTGATGTTGTTTACTGTACTTGTGTTGATGTTGTTGTTTACTGTACTTGTGTTGATGTTGTTGATGTTTACTGTACTTGTGTTGATGTTTACTGTACTTGTGTTGATGTTGTTGTTGTACTTGTGTTGATGTTGTTGTTTACTGTACTTGTGTTGATGTTGTTCATGTTGTTGTTTACTGTACTTGTGTTGATGTTGTTGATGTTGTTGTTTACTGTATTTGTGTTAATGTTGTTTACTGTACTTGTGTTGATGTTGTTGTTTACTGTACTTGTGTTGATGTTGTTGATGTTTACTGTACTTGTGTTGATGTTGTTGTTGTTGTTTACTGTACTTGTGATGATGTTGTTGATGTTTACTGTACTTGTGTTGATGTTGTTTACTGCACTTGTGTTGATGTTGTTGTTTACTGTACTTGCCCCTATAGCCTCGTGGAGGCTACCTGGGTGGAGGAAGTGGGGACCTTTGCCTTTGTTTCAGTGATTGGCGAACCACAAATCACCAACATCATCATCATCAGCAGCAACATCATCACCATCATCACCATCATCATCACCATCATCACCATCATCACCATCAACATCATCATCACCATAATCATCAACATCACCATCATCATCAACATCACCAGCAACATCATCACCATCATCATCACCATCATCATCATCAGCAACATCATCACCATCACCTCCGCCCTCCGTTGTTGTTGGAGGGCGACTGCCTCCAACTGCCCAGTAGCGTCCTTCACGAGCCTCCTCCACAGAGGCCGATCTTGACACCGCTGGTACCAGTCATCGGCAAGTCCACTCAGCTCCACGTCCTCCTGTACCACATCACTCCATCATCATCACCACCATCATCACCACCATCACCACCATCATCATCAACACCACCACCACCATCACCACCACCATCACCACCACCACCACCATCAACACCACCACCACCATCACCAACACCACCATCATCACCACCACCACCACGACCATCAACACCACCACCACCATCACCACCATCACCACCACCAACACCACCATCACCACCATCACCACCACCATCAACACCACCACCACCAACACCACCATCAACACCACCATCAACACCACCACCATCAACACCACCATCACCACCATCACCACCACCATCACCACCACCATCACCACCACCATCACCACCACCACCATCACCACCATCACCATCACTACCATCACCACCATCACCACCACCACCATCACCACCACCATCACCACCACCATCACCACCACCACCATCAACACCACCATCACCAACACCACCACCACCATAACCACCACCATCACCACCACCACCATCACCACCACCATCACCACCACCACCATCACCACCACCACCATCACCACCACCACCATCACCACCACCATCACCACCACCACCGTCATCACCCCGTGAGTGGCCTCTGACGTCGTTGTGACCCCCATCTACCGTCCCTGCCGCTCCTGGGGTGCGGTGACGTCACCGGAGCCTCCGGTGCGGTGACGTCACCTGAGCCAACGGTGCGGTGACGTCACCTGAGCCTCCGGTGTGGTGACGTCACCCGAGCCTCCGGTGCGGGGACGTCATCTGAGCCTTCGGTAAGATGACGTCATTCACAACCGCTGCACCACCACTCCCCCAAGACACTCAAACAGTGCGCTAACCACTGCACCACCGCTCCCCTAAGACACACACACACAGTGTGCTAACCACTGCACCACCGCTCCCCCAAGACACACACACAGTGTGCTAACCACTGCACCACCGCTCCCCCAAGACTCACAGACAGTGCGCTAACCACTGCACCACCACTCCCCCAAGACACACACACACAGTGTGCTAACCACTGCACCACCGCTCCCCCAAGACACACACACAGTGTGCTAACCACTGCACCACCGCTCCCCCAAGACACACACAGTGTGCTAACCACTGCACCACCGCTCCCCCAAGACACACACATAGTGCGCTAACCACTGCACCACCGCTCCCCCAAGACACACAGTGCGCTAACCACTGCACCACCACTTCCCCAAGACACACACACAGTGCGCTAACCACTGCACCACCGCTCCCCCAAGGCACACACACAGTGCGCTAACCACTGCACCACCACTCCCCCAAGACTCACAGACAGTGCGCTAACCACTGCACCACCGCTCCCCCAAGACACACACACAGTGCGCTAACCACTGCACCACCACTCCCCCAAGACACACACACAGTGCGCTAACCACTGCACCACCACTCCCCCAAGACACACACACAGTGCGCTAACCACTGCACCACCACTCCCCCAAGACACACACACAGTGCGCTAACCACTGCACCACCACTCCCCCAAGACACACACACAGTGCGCTAACCACTGCACCACCGCTCCCCCAAGACACACAGTGCGCTAACCACTGCACCACCACTCCCCCAAGACTCACAGACAGTGCGCTAACCACTGCACCACCACTCCCCCAAGACACACACACAGTGCGCTAACCACTGCACCACCGCTCCCCCAAGACACACACACAGTGCGCTAACCACTGCACCACCACTCCCCCAAGACACGTGAAGGGTCAAACGCCCGCCAGCAGGTCACGGGACAGACCCAGCAGGTGCCATGGGTCGACTGCTGGTGCCAGGCTAGGTACAGGTCACGGGACAGACCCAGCAGGTGCCATGGGTCGACTGCTGGTGCCAGGCTAGGTACAGGTCACGGGACAGACCCAGCAGGTGCCATGGGTCGACTGCTGGTGCCAGGCTAGGTACAGGTCACGGGACAGACCCAGCAAGTGCCATGGGTCGACTGAGACGACTGGCTGATGCACCACCTGTGCCCCCGACTGTGCCAATGGGTGCAAGCCCAAGTTACATATTTTCGAGCTGGTAAACCTCGTGCCAGCCACCGCGGTTATACGAGCTCAGCCTGATATCTCCGGCACAAAGCGCGATTAAAAGTCACCCGGCGCTCCGTTGTTGTGAGCGTCGCTCCTCCGCCCTCACACACGCGCAGACTCACAGACGCGCAGACTCACAGACGCGCAGACTCACACACACACAGACACACACACACGCGCAGACTCACACACGCACAGACTCACACACGCACAGACTCACAGACGCGCAGACTCACACACGCGCAGACTCACAGACACAGACTCACACACACACATTCACACACGCGCAGACTCACACACGCGCAGACTCACACACACTCACAGACTCGCACACACTCACAGACTCGCACACACGCGCAGACTCACACACACAGACTCACACACACGCACAGACTCACACACACGCACAGACTCACACACACTCGCAGACACAGACTCACACACACTCACAGACGCACAGACTCACACACGCGCAGACTCACACACGCGCAGACTGACACACGCACAGACTCACACACGCGCAGACTGACACACGCACAGACTCACACACGCGCAGACTCACACACGCGCAGACTCACACACGCGCAGACTGACACACGCGCAGACTGACACACGCGCACTCACACACGCAGACTCACACACGCGCAGACTCACACACACACACACTCACAGACGCAGACTCACAGACGCACAGACTCACACACAGACTCACAGACACACAGACTCACACACAGAGACACACACAGACTCCAACATGAGGCGGAGTTATGTAATTATGTATACACCTTTTATTTAAATTGGACGTCACGTGAGCGGGTCACGTGCACACACACAGTTTAAGGGTCGGGGCTCGGACCGAACCAAGTTAGCCACAGGGCTACGGTGGGGGGGTACGGTGGGGCAAACCATTCGCATCATCGTCCACATGGCGGGGGGGAGGGAATCTGTGTGGAAGAAACCATTTGAGTGGTGGTGGTGGGGGGGGGATTGAGTGGGAAGGAGGGTGATTGGTTAAGAGCCGATTTGGGAGACTCCACTGGGGTCTCTGTGTGGAAGAAACCATTTGAGTGGCGGTGGCGGGCGAGGAGGGGGGGTATGGAGGATTGAATGGGAAGGAGGGTGATTGGTCAAGAGCCGAGTTGGGAGAGTCCACTGGGGTCTCTGTGTGGAAGAAACCATTTGAGTGGCGGTGGCGGGGGGGGGGTATGGAGGATTGAGTGGGAAGGAGGGTGATTGGTTAAGAGCCGATTTGGGAGACTCCACTGGGGTCTCTGTGTGGAAGAAACCATTTGAGTAGCGGTGGCGGGGGGGGGGGTATGGAGGATTGAACGGGAAGGAGGGTGATTGGTTAAGAGCCGGGTTGGGAGACTCCACTGGGGTCTCTGTGTGGAAGAAACCATTTGAGTAGCGGTGGCGGGGGTATGGAGGATTGAGTGGGAAGGAGGGTGATTGGTTAAGAGCCGATTTGGGAGACTCCACTGGGGTCTCTGTGTGGAAGAAACCATTTGAGTAGCGGTGGCGGGGGGGGTATGGAGGATTGAACGGGAAGGAGGGTGATTGGTTAACAGCCGAGTTGGGAGAGTCCACTGGGGTCTCTGTGTGGAAGAAACCATTTGAGTAGTGGTGGCGGGGGGAGATTGAGTGGGAAGGAGGGTGATTGGTTAACAGCCGAGTTGGGAGACTCCACTGGGGTCTCTGTGTGGAAGAAACCATTTGAGTAGTGGTGGCAGGGGGGGGGGATTGAGTGGGAAGGAGGGTGATTGGTTAAGAGCCGATTTGGGAGACTCCACTGGGGTCTCTGTGTGGAAGAAACCATTTGAGTAGCGGTGGCGGGGGGGGTATGGAGGATTGAACGGGAAGGAGGGTGATTGGTTAAGAGCCGAGTTGGAAGAGTCCACTGGGGTCTCTGTGTGGAAGAAACCATTTGAGTGGCGGTGGCGGGCGAGGAGGGGGGGTATGGAGGATTGAACGGGAAGGAGGGCGATTGGTCAAGAGCCGAGTTGGGAGAGTCCATTGGACCTCCCACCCACCCACCCACAACAACACCCACCCCTTCAAACCTCCCCCCCCCCTTTTTCACTGCCTCCACTCCTTGGGCGTGACCTTGCCGATGGGGGACAGGTTCCACGAGATTCCGGTCTGAGTGCAGGCCTGGGCAGGCAGGGGGGAGGGAAGGGGGGCGACAAGGGAGACCGATTCCGATGTAAAGCTTTCGCGCTACCTGCAGGCGATTCACACTCCTTTGGGTAAAGCCGCCGCTGCCGCCGCTGCCGCCGCTGTCGCCGCCGCCGAATATAAAACGATAAAAAATTTCCTCCCGACGTTTCGACCGCGGCACGGGCAACTGCCGTCATCAGTTGCGAAAAGCACAGCGAGCGAGCGAGCGAGAGAAAGAAAGATAGAGAGAGAAAACACACCAGCGTCTCGCCGTGCTTTTCGCGCCCGATGAAGGCGACTGCCCCCTTGCTGCGGTCGGAACGTCGCGAGGATTTTACCGTTTCGTTATTTTATCGCTTCCCTTCTACGCGGTGGCTTTGCCGAAAGGACCAAGGGTAAGAGAGACGAAGCTCACACCGGCGCGTGTGTGTGTGTGGTAGTAGTAGTAGTAGACGTAGATGGAGTCGTGGTGGCAAGCAAAATACTTTAAAATTTACACCTCATCACGATTCACGATTCACTAGGTCCCTCACTGCGAAGGGGGTAATGGCCCCCCGCCATCTGCCCGAGCAACACGAGGGAGGAGGCACAGCCTCCGGGCTACCGTACCCCGGCCGTTGGCCCCCCCCCACCCCGGCTTGGCTGGAGACCCAGCGGAGGCTGACCGGCCGCCGGTACCGCTGGGTCACGTGACCACTGGGCCCGTCCAGACGCTGCCCCCCGGGAAGGAGGTCGGGCTGAAGGGGCCTCCCCGGCTTCGGCGTGAGAACGACTACCCGCTTTGCTCATAGGAGGCCCGCCTTTCGTACGATTTCCCCCGGCCCTCGGGAGAGATGCTGGCCACAGGATAGCCCAAACATTCTGTGTTTGTTCGATCCCACTCTCTGGTCTCGGACCAGGGTTCTGGGTGATCCCACACACACACACGCACACACGCACACACACACACTTCACAGCCTCCACCCCCTCAGGCGGGGGGGGGTCTTGATCAGGGATACCAATGACCCCCGTTGTGGTAAGTACCGTGTAGTGTGTGCGTGTGTACAGGGTGACCACCACATCTGTACAGGTGTGTGTGTGTGTACGTAGTGTGTGTGTAGTGTGTGAGTATGTAGTGTAGTGTGTGTGAATGTAGTGTGTGTGTGTGTAGTGTGTGAATGTAGTGTGTGTAGTGTGTGAGTAATGTAGTGTGTGTAAATGTAGTGTAGTGTGTGTGCATGGTGTGTGTGTGTACGTAGTGTGTGTGTAGTGTGTCTATACATGTAGCGCAGTGTGTGCGTGTGGTGGGTGTGTGTGTGTGTAGTGTGTGGTGTAGTGTGTGTGGTGTGTGTGGTGTGTCTATATATGTAGCGCAGTGTGTGCGTGTGGTGTGTGTACGTAGTGTGTGTGTAGTGTGTGTAGTGTGTGTGTAGTGTAGTGTGTAGTGTAGTGTGTGGTGTGTCTATATATGTAGCGCAGTGTGTGCGTGTGGTGTGTGTACGTAGTGTGTACGTAGTGTGTGTGTAGTGTGTGTGTAGTGTGTGTGTAGTGTGTATGTAGTGTAGTGTGTGTGTAGTGTATATGTAGTGTAGTGTGTGTGAATGTAGTGTGTAGCGTGTGTGGTGTGTCTATATATGTAGCGCAGTGTGTGCGTGTGTACGTAGTGTGTACGTAGTGTGTGTACGTAGTGTGTGTGTAGTGTAGTGTGTGTGTGGTGTGTCTATACATGTAGCGCAGCGTGTGTAGTGTGTGTGTAGTGTGTGTGTAGTGTGTGTGTAGTGTGTGTGAATGTAGTGTATAGCGTGTGTGGTGTGTCTATACATGTAGCGCAGTGTGTGCGTGTGGTGTGTGTACATAGTGTGTGTGTAGTGTGTGTAGTCTAGTGTGTGTGTAGTGTGTGTAGTGTAGTGTGTGTGTGGTGTGTCTATACATGTAGCGCAGTGTGTGCGTGTGGTGTGTGTACATAGTGTGTGTGTGTAGTGTGTGTGTAGTGTGTGTAGTGTAGTGTGTGTGTAGTGTAGTGTGTGTAGTGTAGTGTGTGCATGGTGTGTCTATACATGTAGCGCAGCGTGTGGTGTGTGTACGTAGTGTGTGTAGTGTGTGTACGTAATGTGTACGTAGTGTGTGTGTGTAGTGTAGTATATGTGTAGTGTAGTATATGTGAAGTGTAGTATATGTGTAGTGTAGTGTGTGTAGTGTCGTGTGTGTGTGGTGTGTCTATACATGTAGCGCAGCGTGTGCGTGTGGTGTGTGTGTAGTGTGTGTGTAGTGTGTGTGTACGTAGTGTGTGTGGTGTGTCTATACATGTAGCGCAGTGTGTGTGTGCGTAGTGTGTGAATGTAGTGTGTGTGTGTAGTGTGTGTGTATGTAGTGTGTAGTGTAGTGTACATAGTGTGTACGTAGTGTGTGAGTATGTAGTGTCGTGTGTGTGAATGTAGTGTAGTGTGTGTGTAGTGTGTGTACGTAGTGTGTGTGTAGTGTGTGTGTAGTGTGTGTAGTGTAGTGTGTGTGTAGTGTGTGTACGTAGTGTGTGTGTGGTGTGTCTATACATGTAGCGCAGCGTGTGTGTAGTGTGTGTACGTAGTGTGTGTGTAGTGTGTGTGTAGTGTGTGTGTAGTGTAGTGTGTGTGTGTACGTAGTGTGTGTGTAGTGTGTGAGTGTGTACGTAGTGTGTATACGTAGTGTGTGTAGTGTGTGTGTGGTGTGTGTGTATGTAGTGTGTGTAGTGTGTGTGTAGTGTGTGTGTAGTGTAGTATATGTATAGTGTAGTGTGTACGTAGTGTGTACGTAGTGTGTGTGTGTAGTGTAGTATATGTGTAGTGTAGTATATGTGTAGTGTAGTATATGTGTAGTGTAGTGTGTGAGTATGTAGTGTGTGTGCGTGGTGTGTCTATACATGTAGCGCAGCGCAGCGTGTGCGTGCGCGCCTCACGTAAAACCAGACGGCGGAGCAGAAGGCAGCGCCGCTGCCCAGCAGCAGGAAGCCGTACTTCTTGTGGAAGTTGGCGCCCTGCACGCCGGTGCCTTGGTGGCACTGGCGTGCCACGTGCAGCGTGGCAGACGCGCGGCCTGGAGGGAGAGGCGGTGGGGGATGGGGGTCATGGAGAGGGAGACACGGGGAGGAGACGGGGTCGACTCGTGCCAACGGGGGTTGCACGTGGATATTCTTTCGCACCCAGACCCATAGATACCCAGACCCATAGAGACACCCAGACCCACAGAGGCCCATAGAGACACCCAGACCCATAGAGACCCATAGAGACACCCAGACCCATAGAGACGCCCAGACCCATAGAGACACACAGACCCATAGAGACGTCCAGACCCATAGAGACACCCAGACCCACAGAGACCCATAGAGACACCCAGACCCACAGAGACCCACAGAGACACCCAGACCCACAAAGACCCATAGAGACACCCAGACCCACAGAGACCCATAGAGACACCCAGACCCATAGAGACTCATAGAGACACCCAGACCCACAGAGACCCACAGAGACACCCAGACCCATAGAGACACCCAGACCCACGGAGACACCCAGACCCACAGAGGCCCATAGAGACACCCAGACCCATAGAGACACCCAGACCCACAAAGACACCCAGACCCACAGAGGCCCATAGAGACACCCAGACCCACAGAGACACCCAGACCCAGAGACCCACAGAGACACCCAGACCCACAGAGGCCCATAGAGACACCCAGACCCATAGAGACACCCAGACCCACAGAGACACCCAGACCTACAGAGGCCCATAGAGACACCCAGACCCACAGAGACACCCAGACCTACAGAGGCCCATAGAGACACCCAGACCCATAAAGACTCAGAGACACCCAGACCCACAGAGACACCCAGACCCACAGAGACACCCAGACCCACAGAGGCCCATAGAGACACCCAGACCCATAGAGACCCATAGAGACACCCAGACCCAGAGACACCCAGACCCACAGAGACCCACAGAGACACCCAGACCCACAGAGGCCCATAGAGACACCCAGACCCATAGAGACACCCAGACCCACAGACCCATAGAGACACCCAGACCCATAGAGACACCCAGACCCACAGAGGCCCATAGAGACACCCAGACCCATAGATACCCAGACCCATAGAGACGCCCTGACCCACAGAGACCCATAGAGACACCCAGACCCATAGAGACACCCAGACCCATAGATACCCAGACCCATAGAGACACCCAGACCCACAGAGACACCCAGACCCACAGAGACCCATAGAGACACCCAGACCCATAGAGACACCCAGACCCATAGAGACACCCAGACCCATAGAGACACCCTGACCCATAGAGACACCCAGACCCATAGAGACACCCAGACCCACAGAGACCCATAGAGACACCCAGACCTAGAGACACCCAGACCCATAGAGACTCATAGAGACACCCAGACCCATAGAGACTCATAGAGACACCCAGACCCATAGAGACACCCAGAGACCCATAGAGACCCATAGATACCCAGCCCCATAGAGACACCCGGACCCACAGAGACCCATAGAGACACCCAGACCCATAGAGACACCCAGACCCACAGAGACCCATAGAGACACCCAGACCCATAGAGACACCCAGACCCATAGAGACACCCAGACCCACAGAGCCCCATGGAGACACCCAGACCCACAGAGACACCCAGACCCACAGAGACACCCAGACCCATAGAGACACCCAGACCCATAGAGACCCATAGAGACACCAAGACCCATAGAGACCCATAGAGACACCCAGACCCATAGAGACCCATAGAGACACCCAGACCCACAGAGACCCACAGAGACACCCAGACCCATAGAGACACCCAGACCCATAGAGACACCCAGACCCATAGAGACACCCAGACCCACAGAGACCCATAGAGACACCCAGACCCACAGAGACCCACGTAGACCTACACAGATCGATAGAAACCCACAGACCCAGAGATTTTCACGGCTGACCGCGTACGGTGCAAAAGAAGTCCCGCAGAGTCGCTGTACACAAAGCTGTCCAGATGTCTTGTGACCCCCCCCCCTACATTAATGAACCTCTAACACCTCCCCACTCACCTCTGTCAATATTAACTATTAATAAAATATATACAGGGTGCTTCTCAAAACATTGTTTTAAACACTTCTGAGAATTTGCAAGAGATGCGGATAGCTATTAACCATAAATTCGTTATCGCGTTCAAATACGTTGACTTTTTGCATTAAAAAAACGACGAGAGTCCCATATAAGTGTTAACGTTGTGTTGTTTTTGCTCGAAGCACCCTGTGTTATTATTATATCTGTAAAGTTTAATTTTATTTTACCAGCCGGAGAGGGCTGATTGCCTGAGGGGTGGCTTAAAATATAACATTTAGGCACCTGAGATCGCCAGTGCGGAGCGGGTGAGACGCAGCATTGTTGAGGTGTTTGTTAATTAAACAACAATTAACGACGAAATTTTGTATTTAATGTTTGTTTTAACAACAAACAAAAATTTCTCCTCAGAACTTGCGAAGCCGAACGCGGCAAGGTGGACCCGGTCACTGCTGAAGAACGAAATGGCGGGAAGGGGGAGTGGCCCCGAAACGTCACTTCCGTCAAAGGCGAAATTAATTTAAATTTTGTAACTAAGTTCGTTCGTTTTTCGACGCGTGCTGTAGGTTTTTTATTAACTTGATGTTTTGTTATTTATGCGCCGTTTTATTCTTGTGCCTCGGTTTAATAAAATAATTTTTAAAAATTGGTTTGGTTTGCCGGATGTAACGTTGATGCGGCAGACGGCGTCTGGGGGGGCGGACGTTCTTGCCGCGTGACGTCACTAAGTAAAATATATATTTTTCAGGTTAACTCAAAGGGAGCCAAGAAAATTGTGCGCTGTTTTATTACTTATGCTTCGTTTTTAAACATAAATTGTAAAAACTAAATTTTGTTAAGTTGCCGGATGTGACGTCAGTGCAGTGGACAGCGTCCGGGGGCGGACGCTTCCGGCACGTGACGTCACTAACTAATAAAAAAAATAAAAGATATATTTTTTAATGCTTGCTTAAGTTGTTTTTGTTACCTTTCGGGGTAAGTAAATTCTGCATTTTACATTTTTATATTTAAACCTCTTTTTTAAACAAAAAAATTGAAAAAAGTGGTGTTTTTTAATCAAATGTTTTTTGTTGTGGTTTTCACGCCTGATAATGATTGCTTGTGTTGCAGTCGAAACGTCGTAAGAATTGTATTGTTTTATATTTTTATTATTTTATTGCTTCCCTTCTACGTGGTGGTGACTTTACCGAAAGAACCGGACGTGACGTTCATGCAGGGGGAGGGCGTCCGGGGGCGGATGTTCCTGTCTCGTGACGTCACTAACTAAATACTAAAATATTTCTAATATTACAATTTTTTTGACGCGAGGTTTAGTTGTTGTTATCTCTAAGGGTTAGCAAATTATGCGGCGTATATTTTAATGTCCATCCTCGTTTTTGAACGAAAATGTAACAAGTCGCCGGACGTGACGTCGCTGCTGGCGATTGGCGATGCGGAGTGTCGCGCAAACGCCAGCGATCGTGACGCATTTCCGCCGGAAGTGTCAACATATTTATTTAATTAAAATTGTAAAAACGTAAAAAAATATATATTATTTGTTTAATAGTTCAGTTTTATTACGAACCTTTGGCAATGCGATTAAAACTGGCCGGTTTTTTTGTTGTTGGTAAATATTCCACCCCCCACCACCAAATAATAAATATATAAATATTCCCGTGCCGTTGAAGTTTGTGACGTCGCTGATTGTGACGTCACCCATTGTGACGTCGCCAATTGTGACGTCGCCCATTGTGATATCCCACGCGGGCGTTGATTACACAGATTGTAAATGTTGTTGATTTGCTCTCCAACACACACGCTAATCACAATCACCCTGATCGCCCCATACCCATCTACACTATCAATTACAACCCCTCGTCTCGCCCCATACCCATCCACACTACCAATTACAACCCCCATCTCGCCGCATACCTATCCGCACTACCAATTATAACTGTTCCTGAGACCGTTATACTTATTATCCGCAACACCAATTACAACCCCTCGTCTCGCCCAATACCCATCCGCACTACGAATTACAACTCTCCGTCTCGCCCCATACCCATCCACACTACCAATTACAACCCCCATCTCGCCGCATACCTATTCGTACTACTAATTACAACTGTCCCTCAGACCAACACCAATTACAACCCGCCGTCTCGCCCCATACCCATCCGCACTACGAATTACAACTCTCCGTCTCGCCCCATACCCATCCACACTACCAATTACAAACCCCATCTCGCCGCATACCTATCCGCACTACCAATTATAACTGTTCCTGAGACCGTTATACTTATTATCCGCAACACCAATTACAACCCCTCGTCTCGCCCTATACCCAACCGCACTACGAATTACAACCCTTTGTCTCGCATACCTATCCGCACTACCAATTCCAACTGTTCCTGAGACCGTTATACTTATCCACAACACCAATTACAACCCCTCGTCTCGCCCCATACCCATCTACACTACCAATTACAAACACCACAATCGCCCCATACCCATCCACACTACCAATTACAACCCCCCGTATCGCCCCATACCTATCCACACTACCAATTGCAAGTGTTCCTGAGACCATTATACTTATCCGCACTCCCAATTACAACCCGCAATCTCGCCCATAACTATCCGTACTACCAATTACAACCCCCAAGCTCGCCCCATACCCATCTACACTACCAATAACAACCCCCAAATATCGCCCCATACCTATCCCTGCTACCAATTACAACCCCCAATCTCGCCCCATACCCATCTACACTACCAATTGCAACACCCAAATATCGCCTCTTACCTATCCCTACTACCAATTACAACCCCAAATCTCGCCCGAAACCCTACCGTACTATCAATTACAACCCCCATCTCGTCCGTACCTATCCGTACTACCAACTACAACTCCCCATCTCGCCCCATACCCATCGTTTATTGTGAAATTTCGGTCACAGCCCCTATGATCACTGTTACATTGCTTTTATGGCTTTATTTAGGTGATTTAGAAAAGTTTTTTTTGTTTGGCCATGGTTTTTTGTTGTTGTAGTACGGAGTTAGACTGATGGCCTTAATCTTAGTTGTCTTGTGGTTGTTGTTGTTGTTGTTATTTGATTTGCATCCCACTGGGATTGTTGCACACAGCGTTGGTGGGGTACACGGTGCTAATTCAGGAATGTTTTGATGTTTTTTTTTTCCTGGATGTTTCTGTTTGCACAGTCACACAAAGTCACTTTAAGATGTTTTTGGTTCATGCTTTTGTTGTTTGTTGCGGTTGCACCCGATTCAAGAACCGAATGGCTCACAAGGCTATACCTAATACATGAAACTGAAAAAAACCCCATCTCGCCCCTACCAATCCACACTATCAATTACAACCACTCGTCTCGCCCCATACCTATTCGCACTACCAATTACAACAGCTCATTTCGCCCCATACTCATCTACACTACCAATTGCAACCCCTCGTCTCGCCCCATACCCATCCGCACTACGAATTACAACTCTCCACCTCGCCCCATACCCATCCACACTACCAATTACAACCCCCATCTCGCTGCATATCTATTCGTACTACCAATTACAACTGTTCCTCAGACCGTTATACTTATCCGCAACACCAATTACAACCCCTCGTCTCGCCCCATACCCATCCACACTACCAATTACAACCCCCATCTCGCCGCATACCTATCCGCACTACAAATTACAACTTCCGGAGACCGTTATACTTATCCGCAACACCAATTACAACCCCTCGTTTCGCCCCATACCCATCCACACTACCAATTACAACCCCATCCCACCGCATACCTATCCGCACTACCAATTACAACTATTCCTGAGAACGTTATACTTATCCGCAACACCAATTACAACCCCTCGTCTCGCCCCATACCTATCCACACTACCAATTACAACCCCCATCTCGCCGCATACCTATCCGCACTACAAATTACAACTTCCGGAAACCGTTATACTTATCCACAACACCAATTACAACCCCTCGTCTCGCCCCATACCCATCCACACTACCAATTACAACCCCATCCCACCGCATACCTATCCGCACTACCAATTACAACGATTCCTGAGAACGTTATACTTATCCGCAACACCAATTACAACCCCTCGTCTCGCCCCATACCCATCCACACTACAAATTACAACCCCCATCTCACCGCATACCTATCCGCACTACCAATTACAACTATTCCTGAGAACGTTATACTTATCCGCAACACCAATTACAACCCCTCGTCTCGCCCCATACCCATCCACACTACCAATTACAACACTCATCTCGCCGCATACCTATCCGCACTACCAATTACAACTGTTCCTGAGACCGTTATACTTATCCGCAAGACCAATTACAACCCCTCGTCTCGCCCTATACCCATCCACACTACCAATTACAACCCTCATCTCGCCGCATACCTATCCGCACTGCCAATTACAACTGTTCCTGAGACCGTTATACTTATCCGCAAGACCAATTACAACCCCTCGTCTCGCCCCATACCCATCCACACTACTAATTGCAACCCCCATCTCCCCGCATACCTATCCGCACTACCAATTACAACTATTCTTGAGACCGTTATACTTATCCGCAACACCAATTACAACCCCCCCCCCCTCCCGGTCTCGCCCTATACCCATCCGCACCACGAATTACAACCCTCCGTCTCGCCCCTACCCATCCGCATTACCAATTGCAACCCTCCCATCCCTATCCGCTGTGTGATTTCCAGTGGGCGTGGCGCATTCCACACTGAAAAAGCCTCCGCAGGGCCTCAGGCGACCGCGCCCCTCACTCAGCGCCGACTTTAAAAAAACTAAAACTAAAAATTCGTTTAAAAAGTTGCAAATTTCAAATCCCTCGGACGGTTGCAATTCTAGAAGCGAAACTTTGCACGAATCTCCGTCGTTTTTTTTGGCGAGGCCACCCGCGCGGCCGTCTTTGTATCTCTCTCGGTGGTGGTGGTGATTTTAAGTTTCGTGAGGACCTCAGCGTTCACGACGAGGTGAGTCTCAAACCTCCTCACTCTCCCCTCACTCTCCTCTCTCTCCCCTCACTCTCTCCCCTCACTCTCCCCTCACTCTCTCCTCACTCTCCCCTCACTCTCCTCACTCCCCTCACTCTCCTCACTCTCCCCTCACTCTCCCCACTCTCTCTCCTCACTCTCCTCATTCTCTCTCCTCACTCTCCCCTTACTCTCCTCACTCTCTCCTCACTCTCTCCCCTCACTCTCTCCTCACTCTCCTCTCCTCTCTCCCCTCACTCTCCTCACTCTCTCCTCACTCTCCCCTCACTCTCTCCTCTCACTCTCTCTCCTCTCTCCCCTCACTCTCCTCACTCTCCCCTCACTCTCTCTCCTCACTCTCTCTCCTCACTCTCTCTCCTCACTCTCCCCTCACTCTCCTCACTCTCCCCTCACTCTCCTCACTCTCCCCTCACTCTCCTCACTCACTCTCCTCACTCTCTCTCCTCACTCTCTCCCCTCACTCTCTTCTCACTCTCCTCTCTCTCCTCACTCCCCTCACTGTCCTCACTCTCTCCCCTCACTCTCTCCTCACTCCCCTCACTCTCCTCACTCTCCCCTCACTGTCCTCACTCTCTCTCCTCACTCTCCTCACTCTCCCCTCTCTCTCCCCTCACTCTCCTCACTCTCCCCTCACTCTCTCCCCTCACTCTCCTCACTCTCCCCTCACTCTCCTCATTCTCTCTCCTCACTCTCCCCTCACTCTCCTCACTCTCTCCTCACTCTCCTCACTCTCTCTCCTCACTCCCCTCACTCTCTCTCCTCACCCTCTCTCCTCACTCTCTCTCCTCACTCTCTCTCCTCACTCTCCTCACTCTCCCCTCACTCTCTCCTCACTCTCCTCACTCTCTCTCCTCACTCCCCTCACTCTCTCTCCTCACTCTCTCTCCTCACTCTCTCTCCTCACTCTCTCTCCTCACTCTCCTCACTCTCCCCTCACTCTCTCCTCACTCTCCTCACTCTCTCTCCTCACTCCCCTCACTCTCTCTCCTCACTCTCTCTCCTCACTCTCTCTCCTCACTCTCTCTCCTCACTCTCCTCACTCTCCCCTCACTCTCTCCTCACTCTCTCTCTCCTCGTCTTTGTTGAGGTGATGGGGGGGAGTTGTTGTTGTGGTTGTTGTGAATGTTGCACGGCTTGAAGGTAACGGAATTTCTCCACACTGGATGGGGTTGAGGGGGTGGTGGTGGTGAGGGTGGTGGTGAGGGTGGTGGTGGTGAGGGTGGTGGTTGTGGTGTTGAGGGTGGTGACGGTGGTGGTGGTGACGGTGGTGTTGAGGGTGGTGGTGAGGGTGGTGGTGATGGTGGTGGTGATGGTGGGGGTGGTGTTGAGGGTGGTGGTGTTGAGGGTGGTGGTGGTGACGGTGGTGGTGGTGACGGTGGTGGTGGTGACGGTGGTGGTGGTGACGGTGGTGGTGGTGACGGTGGTGATGGTGACGGTGGTGGTGGTGACGGTGGTGGTGGTGACGGTGGTGGTGGTGACGGTGAGGGTGGTGGTTGTGGTGTTGAGGGTGGTGGTGATGGTGGTGGTGATGGTGGTGGTGATGGTGGTGGTGGTGTTGAGGGTGGTGGTGGTGGTGAGAGTGGTGGTGAGAGTGGTGGTGAGGGTGGTGGTGTTGAGGGTGGTGGTGGTGGTGGTGGTGAGGGTGGTGGTGGTGGTATTGAGGGTGGTGGTGGTATTGAGGGTGTTGGTGGTGGTGGTGGTAGTGTTGAGGGTGTTGTTGGTGGTGTTGGTGGTGGTGGTGTTGGTGGTGGTGTGGGTGGTGTTGGTGGTGTTGAGCGCAGTTGGCGAGGTGAGGGTAAAGGCTGTTTGTGTTGTTGTTTGGTTGTTGTTTGGTTGTTGTGGTTGTTTGGTTGTTGTTTGGTTGTTGTGGTTGTTGTTGTGGTTGTTATTGCTTGGTTGTTGTTGTGGTTTGGTTGTTGTGGTTGTGGTTGTTGTTGTTTGGTTGTTGTGGTTGTTGTTGTTTGGTTGTTGTGGTTGTTGTTGTTTGGTTGTTGTTGTGGTTGTTTGGTTGTGGTTGTTGTGAATGTTGCACGACTCCCCAGCGTGTAAGGGCGGGCTGGCTTGAGCCGAAGGGAATTTCTCAAACGAGTCGCTGGCGTAGCAGCGGTGTCGTGGAGTCAAACATCGCCGCCTCTGGGGAGAGACAAAGACGGCCGGGCGTGGGGGTGGTGCTGGTCACATCACCACCACCACCGTCAAATCATCACCACCACTGTGTGTGTCACAGTGCCGGTAGCCTTCATAGACACTGCTGCTGCTACTGACAGCACTTGCCCCTACATCCTGTTAGAGGCTACCTGGGGGAGCTTTGTCTTTGTGTGTCTATAATTGGTTGCGTGAGCGCGTGAACGTGCGGGTCTATAAGCGGTGGTGTGTGTCAGTGTGTGTGTGTCTGTGTGTGTGTGTCAGTGTGTGTGTGTGTCAGTGTGTGTGTGTCAGTGTGTGTGTGTGTCTGTGTGTGTGTGTCAGTGTGTGTGTGTCAGTGTGTCAGTGTGTCGGTGTGTGTGTCAGTGTGTCGGTGTGTGTGTGTCGG
This sequence comes from Petromyzon marinus, assembly GCF_048934315.1. Taxonomy (NCBI): domain Eukaryota; kingdom Metazoa; phylum Chordata; class Hyperoartia; order Petromyzontiformes; family Petromyzontidae; genus Petromyzon; species Petromyzon marinus. The sequence goes on from NW_027422619.1 coordinate 862,733, forward strand.
TGTGTGTCAGTGTGTCGGTGTGTGTCAGTGTGTCAGTGTGTGTGTGTGTCAGAGTGTGTGTGTGTCAGTGTGTGTGTGTCAGTGTGTGTGTGTGTGTCAGTGTGTGTGTGTCAGTGTGTGTGTCAGTGTGTGTGTGTGTGTCAGTGTGTGTGTCAGTGTGTGTGTGTCAGTGTGTGTGTGTGTGTCAGTGTGTGTGTGTGTGTCAGTGTGTGTGTGTGTGTGTGTCAGTGTGTGTGTGTGTGTGTGTGTCAGTGTGTGTGTGTGTGTCAGTGTGTGTGTGTGTGTCAGTGTGTCGGTGTGTTAGTGTGTGTGTCAGTGTGTCGGTGTGTTAGTGTGTGTGTCAGTGTGTCGGTGTGTTAGTGTGTGTGTCAGTGTGTCGGTGTGTTAGTGTGTGTGTGTCAGTGTGTGTGTGTGTGTCAGTGTGTGTGTGTGTCAATGTGTGTGTGTGTCAGTGTGTGTGTGTGTGTGTCAGTGTGTGTGTGTGTGTCAATGTGTGTGTGTGTCAGTGTGTGTGTGTGTGTCAGTGTGTGTGTGTGTGTCAATGTGTGTGTGTGTCAATGTGTGTGTGTGTCAGTGTGTGTCAGTGTGTCAGTGTGTGTGTGTGTCAGTGTGTGTGTGTGTCAGTGTGTGTGTGTGTGTCAGTGTGTGTGTGTGTCAGTGTGTGTGTGTGTCAGTGTGTGTCAGTGTGTGTCAGTGTGTGTGTGTCAGTGTGTGTCAGTGTGTGTGTGTCAGTGTGTGTCAGTGTGTGTGTGTCTGTGTGTCAGTGTGTGTGTGTGTCTGTGTGTCAGTGTGTGTGTGTGTCTGTGTGTCAGTGTGTGTGTGTCTGTGTGTGTGTGTCAGTGTGTGTGTGTGTGTCAGTGTGTGTGTGTGTGTCAGTGTGTGTGTGTCAGTGTGTGTGTGTGTGTGTGTCAGTGTGTGTGTGTCAGTGTGTCAGTGTGTGTGTCAGTGTGTCAGTGTGTGTGTCAGTGTGTCAGTGTGTGTGTGCCCCTACAGTCTGTTAAGGCTATACGGGGGGTCTTTGTCAGTGTGTGTGTGTCAGTGTGTGTGTGTCAGTGTGTTTGTCCGGCAAAACAACCCCCTACCTCCTCGCGGTGCCGGACGGGCAACTCTGTCGTGGACAGCGCTGTGGGGGGAGATCCAATTTTGATTGGCTCCTCCCCTCATGGCATATGTGTCCACCACAGGGGCTAAACGGGGGCTCTGGACGGGTGCGAGGGGCTGGTAACCCCTTCACCTTCAATTAATTACCACGAAACCACGAATTAAACTGAAATATGTAACAACTAAGCTTGTGCCGGAGGCCCCGGGGGGCCAGGCGTCTATGACGTTTCCTGGCCAAACCCCAATTGGCGGAGCCAGGAGATTGAATACCTACCCTCGGGGCTACTCCAGAAACAACGAAAAGCCACTACGGGTGGCCACGTGGAATGTTCGAACGCTCACTGCAGAGGAGAGGCTGCCACTCCTCTGTCGGGAGCTGGACCGGTACCGCCTGGATCTATGCGGCATTCAGGAGGTCCGGTGGACCGGCTCTGGCTCCTGCCACCATGAGGGGTGGACAGTCCTCTACTCGGGGCAGCAGACTGCCAAACAACAGGGTGTGGGTCTTCTTTTGAACAAAAGAATGAAGGGGGCGTGGGAGCGTGGCGGTGAGGTGTGGGAAGCTGTAAGCCCCAGGCTACTTTGGGCTCGCCTTCCCATCAACCGGAGGCGAGGAATGGTGGTCGTGGTTACTTATGCCCCCACCGAAGATGAACATCCGTGGAGGGATGCAGGCAAAGCCGATGAGTCAGATGCCTTCTATGACCTCCTGTCACAGGTGCTGGCTAAAGTGGCCCCTCGGGATAGAGTCATCATGTTGGGTGACTTCAATGCCCGAGTTGGTCATGATACTGGCACGTGGTCTGGAGTGATTGGAGGGCATGGGCCAGATCAGCTCAATAACAACGGTAGGAGGCTGCTAGATTTTTGTGCAGCCCATGGGCTTGTAATTACCAACACGCTGTTCCGGCATCGGCGCATCCACACAACATCATGGATGCATGCCGGGTCCAAGCAAGAACATCTGCTGGACTACATAGTGACGGACCAGCGGATGCGAGCCCATGTCCTTGACACCAGGACCTACCGTGGAGCTGATCTGCCCTCTGACCATCGACTAGTCATCTGTAAGATGCGCCTGCCTTTCTTCCACTCCGGTGGTGGGTGTACACCCAGGACCCCATTCCAACCTAAAGTGGCCTGGTCTCAGTTATCTGATGAAAGTTGCAAGTGAGAATTTCATCATCGCTTGCGGCTGGGATTGGCATCGTCCCCGACTCCTCCTGATGTCGAGGGTAAATGGGCGAGGTTTAGGACTGTGACTCATGCAGCTGCAATGGCTGCTTTGGGTACGCGGTCCAGACCTCCCCAGACACCCTGGCTGACAGAGGAGTTGTTCAGGATGGTTGAGAAAAAGCGACAGGCCCACTGTCATCGGCTACAGAATCCCACGTCAGAGAATGAGGAGGCTTACCGCAGCCTTCGCTCGGAGGTTCGGAGAGCCGTGAGGCGCTGCAAGGATGGGTGGTGGTCGCGGGTTGCTGAGGAGATGGAGTCTGCCTCAGTGGCCCGTGATCACAAATCTCTATTTAACTCCATCAAAAAAGTAACCTGCAGCGCCACACGTATTACCAACATTAGGGGAAAAAACGGTGATCCAATTACCGACCCCCAGGAACAGGTTCGCAGATTTGCTGAGCATTTCTGTGAGGTCCTGGGGGAGGGAAAATCCCTCAGCCAGGAAAACATCGTGGCACAAAGTGAGGATGACCCTGCTGAGGCTGCGGTGCCTCAAATATTGGATGAAGTCACCCCCTGTGAGTGGCTGGCTGAGGTTCCATCTGCTGAGGAAGTATTGAGGGCGATCCGGAGTCTGAGACCAGGAAAGGCAGCGGGCAGAGATGATCTCCCAAGCGAAATGCTGAGGGAGGGTGGCGTTTGTGCACAGACTGCCCTATATGACATCATAACAACAGTCTGGACCACTGGACGGGTTCCGCAGGATTGGAAGGATGCCCTGGTGGTCCCCCTTTTTAAGAAGGGGGACCGCACAGACTGTAACAACTACAGGGGCATCTCACTCCTCAGTGTGCCAGGAAAGGTCCTGGCAAGGATTATTCAGCATCGCCTTGGCAGGCACACTGAGGAGAGGCTTGCGGAGCCCCAATGCGGTTTCAGGAAAGGGCGGTCCTGCACAGATGCCATATTTTCTGTCCGTCTGCTACAGCAGAGGTGTAGGGAATTCCAACAAGACCTACATCTCTGCTTTATTGACCTGGTCAAGGCCTATGATACCATCAGTAGGCCTGGGCTCTGGGTTGTTCTTCGTGCTTTTGGAGTACCTGACCCTCTGCTCACGATCATTAATGACCTTCATGATGGTGAGCGGGCCCGGGTAAAACTACGTGGCCGGGAGTCAGAGCCATTCCCTGTACACCTTGGGGTGCGACAGGGATGTCCTCTGGCTCCCACATTATTTAACATCTATTTTGACCACGTAGTTCGTGAAGCCTTCAATAGCTGTACCGGGGGAATCTCCATATGGTACAGATATAATGGGAGGCTAATCGATGCCCGGGTGCGGTCAAGGGATGGCTCCCTATTGCTCAACCACGTTATGTATGCTGATGATTTGGTAATAGCTGCTCAGTCAGAGGAGGAGTTGGAGATGCTGCTGCTGAGACTGGAGCGTGCCACTAAGAGGTGGGGCCTTACCATCAGCCCCACCAAAACTAAGCACCTGCCTGGGTATTTTGTACCATCGGACACTCCACCCCCACAACTCCCAATCGGTGATGGGGCAGTTGTGGAGAGAGTGGAGAGTTTCCCATACCTGGGCAGTGTGCTTATGACTGGCTCCAGTTTAACAGCAGAGATCTCACTCCGAATCAGTCGAGCGGCAATAACTTTTCATCGGTTGCGTAACGCTGTGTGGAAGCTAACTGGTCTGTCGCTCAGCACTAAGCTACAGGTCTTCTCGGCCACGGTCATTCCCTCCCTTCTCTACGCTTGCGAAACGTGGACCCCCCTGGTGGAACATCTTCGCCGGTTAGAAACATTTAGGCTGGCCTGCCTACGATCCATCCTGGGTTTAACCAGACTGGATTGTGTGAGGAGCTCACAAATCCTTGAAAGATCTGGGCAGGGTCCCATCGGTGAGCTCCTCCGGCAGGCAAGGCTGCGATGGCTGGGTCATGTAGCCCGCATGCCCAGCCACCGCATGGCGAAACAGCTTTTGTTTGGCCGGATTGAGGGGGCTAAGCGGGCGCGGCACGGGCTAGAGAAGAGATGGAGTGATGTGGTACAGGAGGACGTGGAGCTGAGTGGACTTGCCGATGACTGGTACCAGCGGTGTCAAGAACGGCCTCTGTGGAGGAGGCTCGTGAAGGATGCTACTGGGCAGTTGGAGGCAGTCGCCCTCCAACAACAACGGAGGGCGGAGGAGCGACGCTCACAACAACGAGCGGAACGCCGGGTGGCTAAAGCACAGCAGGTTGGCACAGTAGGGGGCACAGGTGGTGCATCAGCCAGTCATCTCAGTCAGTCGACCCGTGGCACCTGGGTCTGCCCAGTGACCTCCTGCCAGCGGGCGTTCGACACTTCACGTGGCCTCACGGTGCACATAGCCTGGCACAAGCGTCGTGGTGACGTCACCGCCACTTAGTGGCGAATGGCGGTTGTTATTGTGTTGTGTGTGTCAGTGTGTCAGTGTGTGTGTGTGTCAGTGTGTGTGTGCCCCTACAGTCTGTTAAGGCTATACGGGGGGTCTTTGTCAGTGTGTGTGTGTCAGTGTGTGTGTCAGTGTCGCCGGTTGGAAACATTTAGGCTGGCCTGCCTACGGATCCATCCTGGGTTTAACCAGGCTGGATTGTGTGAGGAGCTCACAAATCCTTGGCACGGTCCCATCAGTGAGCTCCTCCGGCAGGCAAGGCTGCGTTGGCTGGGTCATGTAGCCCGCATGCCCAGCCACCGCATGCCGAAGCAGCTTTTGTTCGGCCGGATCGAGGGGGCTAAACGGGCGCGGCACGGGCTAGAGAAGAGATGGAGTGATGTGGTACAGGAGGACGTGGAGTTGAGTGGACTTGCCGATGACTGGTACCAGCGGTGTCAAGATCGGCCTCTGTGGAGGAGGCTCGTGAAGGATGCTGCTACTGGGCAGTTGGAGGTAGTCGCCCTCCAACAACAACGGAGGGCGGAGGAGCGACGCTCACAACAACGAGCAGAGCGCCGGGTGGCTAAAGCACAGCAGGTTGGCACAGTAGGGGCACAGGTGGTGCATCAGCCAGTCATCAAAGTCAGTCGACCCGTGGCACCTGGGTCTGCCCCGTGACCTCCTGCCAGCGGGCGTTCGACACTTCACGTGGCCTCAAGGTGCACCTGGCCTGGCACAAGCGTCGTGGTGACGTCACCGCCACTTAGTGGCGAATGGCGGCTGTGTCAGTGTGTGTGTGTCAGTGTGTGTGTCAGTGTCGACTCAGCCTCAAATGTGTACCTGGTGCAGTGTGTAAACATCGCCACTGGGGAGACAAAGGCGGTCGGGCGTGGTGCTGGCCACCCACCCCCTCGTGTACCGTTCCGGCCTTCATAGGTGCTCGCTAACAGCACTTGCCCCTACAGTCTGTTAAGGCTATATGGGGGATCTTTGTGTGTGTGTGTACGTGAGTGTGTGTGTACGTGTGTATGAGTTAGTAAGTGAGTGTGTGTGCACGTGTGTGTAAGTGTCAGCGTGTGTGTATACGTGACCGTGTGTGTGTGTGCGTGTACGTGACTGTGTGTGTGCGTGTACGTGAGTGTGTGCGTGAGTGCGTGCGTGTACGTGAGTATATTTAAGTCGTGGTTTAGTGGTAATGAATTGAAGGTGGAGGGGTTACCAGCCCCTCGCACCCGTCCAGAGCCCCCGTTTAGCCACTGTGGTGGACACAGACATCCATGAGGGGAGAGGGCCAATCGGAATTGGCCCTCTCCCCACAGTACTGTCCACGACAGAGTTGCCCGTCCGGCACCGCGAGGAGGTAGGGGTTTGTTTTGCCAGACTTGGTAATAGCTGCTCATTCAGAGGAGGAGTTGGAGACGCTGCTGCTGAGACTGGAGCGTGCCACTAAGAGATGGGGCCTTACCATCAGCCCCACCAAAACTAAGCACCTGCCTGGGTATTTTGTACTATCGGACACTCCACCCCCACAACTCCCAATCGGTGATGGGGCAGTTGTGGAGAGTTTGGAGAGTTTCCCATACCTGGGCAGTGTGCTTATGACCGGCTCCAGTTTAACAGCAGAGGTCTCACTCCGAATCAGTCAAGCGGCAATATCTTTTCATCGGTTGCGTAACACTGTGTGGAAGCTACCTGGTCTGTCGCTCCGCACTAAGCTTCAGGTCTTCTCGGCCACAGTCATTCCCTCCCTTCTCTACGCTTGCGAAACGTGGACCCCCCTAATGCACATCTTCGCCGGTTAGAAACATTTAGGCTAGCCTGCCTACGATCCATCCTGGGTTTAACCAGACTGGATTGTGTGAGGAGCTCACAAATCCTTGAAAGATCTGGGCAAGGTCCCATCGGTGAGCTCCTCAGGCAGGCAAGGCTGCGATGGCTGGGTCATGTAGCCCGCATGCCCAGCCACCGCATGCCGAAACAGCTTTTGTTCGGCCGGATTGAGGGGCACTAAACGGGCACGGCACGGGCTAGAGAAGAGATGGAGTGATGTGGTACAGGAGGACGTGGAGCCGAGTGGACTTGCCGATGACCGGTACCAGCGGTGTCAAGATCGGCCTCTGTGGAGGAGGCTCGTGAAGGATGCTACTGGGCAGTTGGAGGCAGTCGCCCTCCAACAACAACGGAGGGCGGAGGAGCGACGCTCACAACAACGAGCGGAGCGCCGGGTGGCTAAAGCACAGCAAGTTGGCACAGTAGGGGGCACAGGTGGTGCATCAGCCAGTCATCTCAGTCAGTCGACCGGTGGCACCTGGGTCTGCCCCGTGACCTCCTGCCAGCGGGCGTTCGACACTTCACGTGGCCTCAGGGTGCACATAGCCTGGCACAAGCGTCGTGGTGACATCACCGCCACTTAGTGGCGAATGGTGGTTGTTGTTGCACGTGAGTACGTGAGTGTGTGTGTGTACGTGAGTACGTGTGTGTGTGTACGTGAGTACGTGTGTGTGTGTGTACGTGAGTACGTGAGTGTGTGTGTGTACGTGAGTACGTGAGTGTGTGTGTGTACGTGAGTACGTGAGTGTGTGTGTGTACGTGAGTACGTGAGTGTGTGTGTGTGTGTACGTGAGTACGTGAGTGTGTGTGTGTGTGTACGTGAGTACGTGAGTGTGTGTGTGTGTGTACGTGAGTACGTGAGTGTGTGTGTGTGTGTACGTGAGTACGTGAGTGTGTGTGTACGTGAGTACGTGAGTGTGTGTGTGTGTACGTGAGTACGTGAGTGTGTGTGTGTGTACGTGAGTACGTGAGTGTGTGTGTGTGTACGTGAGTACGTGAGTGTGTGTGTGTGTACGTGAGTACGTGAGTGTGTGTGTGTGTACGTGAGTACGTGAGTGTGTGTGTGTGTACGTGAGTACGTGAGTGTGTGTGTGTGTACGTGAGTACGTGAGTGTGTGTGTGTGTACGTGAGTACGTGAGTGTGTGTGTGTGTACGTGAGTACGTGAGTGTGTGTGTGTGTACGTGAGTACGTGAGTGTGTGTGTGTGTGTACGTGAGTACGTGAGTGTGTGTGTGTGTGTACGTGAGTACGTGAGTGTGTGTGTGTACGTGAGTACGTGAGTGTGTGTGTGTACGTGAGTACGTGAGTGTGTGTGTGTACGTGAGTGTGTGTGTGTACGTGAGTACGTGAGTGTGTGTGTACGTGAGTACGTGAGTGTGTGTGTGTACGTGAGTACGTGAGTGTGTGTGTGTACGTGAGTACGTGAGTGTGTGTGTGTACGTGAGTGTGTGTGTGTACGTGAGTACGTGAGTGTGTGTGTACGTGAGTACGTGAGTGTGTGTGTACGTGAGTACGTGAGTGTGTGTGTGTGTACGTGAGTACGTGAGTGTGTGTGTGTGTACGTGAGTACGTGAGTGTGTGTGTGTACGTGAGTACGTGAGTGTGTGTGTGTACGTGAGTACGTGAGTGTGTGTGTGTACGTGAGTACGTGAGTGTGTGTGTGTACGTGAGTACGTGAGTGTGTGTGTGTACGTGAGTACGTGAGTGTGTGTGTGTACGTGAGTACGTGAGTGTGTGTGTGTACGTGAGTACGTGAGTGTGTGTGTGTACGTGAGTACGTGAGTGTGTGTGTGTACGTGAGTACGTGAGTGTGTGTGTGTACGTGAGTACGTGAGTGTGTGTGTGTACGTGAGTACGTGAGTGTGTGTGTGTACGTGAGTACGTGAGTGTGTGTGTGTACGTGAGTACGTGAGTGTGTGTGTGTACGTGAGTACGTGAGTGTGTGTGTGTACGTGAGTACGTGAGTGTGTGTGTGTACGTGAGTACGTGAGTGTGTGTGTGTACGTGAGTACGTGAGTGTGTGTGTGTACGTGAGTACGTGAGTGTGTGTGTGTACGTGAGTGTGTGTGTGTACGTGAGTACGTGAGTGTGTGTGTGTACGTGAGTACGTGAGTGTGTGTGTGTACGTGAGTACGTGTGTGTGTGTGTGTGTACGTGAGTGCGTGTGTGTGTGTGTGTGTACGTGAGTGCGTGTGTGTGTACGTGAGTGCGTGTGTGTGTACGTGAGTGCGTGCGTGTGTGTGTACGTGAGTGCGTGCGTGTGTGTGTACGTGAGTGCGTGCGTGTGTGTGTACGTGAGTGCGTGTGTGTGTACGTGAGTGCGTGTGTGTGTGTGTGTGTACGTGAGTGCGTGTGTGTGTACGTACGTGAGTGCGTGTGTGTGTACGTGAGTGTGTGTGTGTGTGTACGTGAGTGCGTGTGTGTGTGTGTGTACGTGAGTGCGTGTGTGCGTGTGTGTACGTGAGTGCGTGTGTGTGTGTACGTGAGTGCGTGCGTGTGTGTGTGTGTACGTGAGTGCGTGCGTGTGTGTGTGTGTACGTGAGTGCGTGTGTGTGTGTGCGTGAGTGCGTGTGTGTGTGTGCGTGAGTGCGTGTGTGTGTGTGTACTTGAGTGCCTGTGTGTGTGTGTGTACGTGAGTGCGTGCGTGTGTGTGTGTACGTGAGTGCGTGTGTGTGTGTACGTGAGTGCGTGTGTGTGTGTACGTGAGTACGTGAGTGTGTGTGTGTGTACGTGAGTACGTGAGTGTGTGTGTGTGTACGTGAGTACGTGAGTGTGTGTGTGTGTGTACGTGAGTACGTGAGTGTGTGTGTGTGTGTACGTGAGTACGTGAGTGTGTGTGTGTACGTGAGTACGTGAGTGTGTGTGTGTACGTGAGTACGTGAGTGTGTGTGTGTACGTGAGTGTGTGTGTGTACGTGAGTACGTGAGTGTGTGTGTACGTGAGTACGTGAGTGTGTGTGTGTACGTGAGTACGTGAGTGTGTGTGTGTACGTGAGTACGTGAGTGTGTGTGTGTACGTGAGTGTGTGTGTGTACGTGAGTACGTGAGTGTGTGTGTACGTGAGTACGTGAGTGTGTGTGTACGTGAGTACGTGAGTGTGTGTGTGTGTACGTGAGTACGTGAGTGTGTGTGTGTGTACGTGAGTACGTGAGTGTGTGTGTGTACGTGAGTACGTGAGTGTGTGTGTGTACGTGAGTACGTGAGTGTGTGTGTGTACGTGAGTACGTGAGTGTGTGTGTGTACGTGAGTACGTGAGTGTGTGTGTGTACGTGAGTACGTGAGTGTGTGTGTGTACGTGAGTACGTGAGTGTGTGTGTGTACGTGAGTACGTGAGTGTGTGTGTGTACGTGAGTACGTGAGTGTGTGTGTGTACGTGAGTACGTGAGTGTGTGTGTGTACGTGAGTACGTGAGTGTGTGTGTGTACGTGAGTACGTGAGTGTGTGTGTGTACGTGAGTACGTGAGTGTGTGTGTGTACGTGAGTACGTGAGTGTGTGTGTGTACGTGAGTACGTGAGTGTGTGTGTGTACGTGAGTACGTGAGTGTGTGTGTGTACGTGAGTACGTGAGTGTGTGTGTGTACGTGAGTACGTGAGTGTGTGTGTGTACGTGAGTGTGTGTGTGTACGTGAGTACGTGAGTGTGTGTGTGTACGTGAGTACGTGAGTGTGTGTGTGTACGTGAGTACGTGTGTGTGTGTGTACGTGAGTACGTGTGTGTGTGTGTACGTGAGTGCGTGTGTGTGTGTGTGTGTACGTGAGTGCGTGTGTGTGTGTGTGTGTACGTGAGTGCGTGTGTGTGTGTGTGTGTACGTGAGTGCGTGTGTGTGTACGTGAGTGCGTGTGTGTGTACGTGAGTGCGTGCGTGTGTGTGTACGTGAGTGCGTGCGTGTGTGTGTACGTGAGTGCGTGTGTGTGTACGTGAGTGCGTGTGTGTGTACGTGAGTGCGTGTGTGTGTGTGTGTGTACGTGAGTGCGTGTGTGTGTACGTACGTGAGTGTGTGTGTGTGTACGTGAGTGTGTGTGTGTGTGTACGTGAGTGCGTGTGTGTGTGTGTGTACGTGAGTGCGTGTGTGTGTGTGTGTACGTGAGTGCGTGTGTGCGTGTGTGTACGTGAGTGCGTGTGTGTGTGTACGTGAGTGCGTGCGTGTGTGTGTGTGTACGTGAGTGCGTGCGTGTGTGTGTGTGTACGTGAGTGCGTGTGTGTGTGTGTGCGTGAGTGCGTGTGTGTGTGTGCGTGAGTGCGTGTGTGTGTGTGTACTTGAGTGCCTGTGTGTGTGTGTGTACGTGAGTGCGTGCGTGTGTGTGTGTACGTGAGTGCGTGTGTGTGTGTACGTGAGTGCGTGTGTGTGTGTACGTGAGTACGTGAGTGTGTGTGTGTGTACGTGAGTACGTGAGTGTGTGTGTGTGTACGTGAGTACGTGAGTGTGTGTGTGTGTACGTGAGTACGTGAGTGTGTGTGTGTGTACGTGAGTACGTGAGTGTGTGTGTGTACGTGAGTGCGTGAGTGTGTGTGTGTACGTGAGTGCGTGAGTGTGTGTGTGTACGTGAGTGCGTGAGTGTGTGTGTGTACGTGAGTGCGTGTGTGTACGTGAGTGCGTGTGTGTGTACGTGAGTACGTGAGTGTGTGTGTGTACGTGAGTGCGTGAGTGTGTGTGTGTACGTGAGTGCGTGAGTGAGTGCGTGCGTGTGTGTGTACGTGAGTGTGTGTGTGTGTACGTGTGTGCGTGTGTGTGGGCAGGGCCTTGCGAGACTTTTGAGACTTTATTTGGAGAGACGAGAGGGGGGTGTGGGTGTAGAGAGCCGGGTGGGATGGTGGGGGTGGGGGAGGTGGTGGCGTGCCATTGTAGGAATGTGTGAAAACCCTAAAGCAGCAGCAGGAGCAGCAGCATCGGCGGCGGCAGCAGCAGCAGCAGCAGCGGCATCAGCAGCAATAGCTGCAGTAGTAATAATAGCAGCAGCAGCATCACCACCAGCAGCAGCATCACCAGCAGCAGCATCACCAGCAGCAGCATCACCAGCAGCAGCATCACCATCACCAGCAGCAGCATCATCACCAGCAGCAGCATCATCACCAGCAGCAGCATCACCACCACCAGCAGCAGCATCATCACCAGCAGCAGCATCATCACCAGCAGCAGCATCACCACCACCAGCAGCAGCATCATCACCAGCAGCAGCATCACCAGCAGCAGCAGCAGCATCACCATCACCAGCAGCAGCATCATCACCAGCAGCAGCATCATCACCAGCAGCAGCATCATCACCAGCAGCATCATCATCACCAGCAGCAGCATCATCACCAGCATCATCACCACCACCAGCAGCAGCATCATCACCAGCAGCAGCAGCATCATCACCAGCAGCAGCATCACCAGCAGCAGCATCACCACCAGCAGCAGCAGCATCATCACCAGCAGCAGCATCACCACCAGCAGCAGCAGCATCATCACCAGCAGCAGCATCACCAGCAGCAGCATCACCACCAGCAGCAGCATCATCACCAGCATCATCACCACCAGCAGCAGCATCACCAGCAGCAGCATCACCACCAGCAGCATCATCACCAGCAGCAGCAGCATCACCACCACCAGCAGCAGCATCACCACCACCACCACCAGCAGCAGCATCATCACCAGCAGCAGCATCATCACCAGCATCATCACCACCACCAGCAGCAGCATCATCACCAGCAGCAGCATCATCACCAGCAGCAGCATCATCACCACCAACACCACCATCACCACCACCACCATCACCACCACCATCATTACCACCACCTTCACCATCATCACCATCATCACCACCACCACCGTCATCACCATCACCACCACCACCTTCACCACCAACACCACCACCGTCATCACCACCACCACCACCACCGTCATCACTACCAGCACTCACAGACAAAGACGCAGAAATGAGCACGCCACAGGCACATTACCGAGTCCTTGCGTGTGCATGATTGTTCTTCCTTGTTGTGTAACCCCCCTCCACCACCACCACAACCACCATCACCGCTAACACCACCATCACCACAACCACCATCAACACCAACACCACCTTCACCACCACCTTCACCACCAACACCACCACCGTCACCACCACAACCACCTTCACAACCAACACCACCACCGTCACCACCTTCACCACCAACACCACCGTCACCACCAACACAACCACCACCTCCGTCACCACCAACAACACCACCACCAACACCACAATCACTGTCATCACCACCACAATCACTGTCGCCATCAACACCACAATTACTGTCACCACCAACACCTTCACCAACAACACCACAATCACTGTCACCACCACCACAATCACTGTCACCACCAACACCACAATCACTGTCACCACCAACACCACCACCTTCACCACCAACCCCACCACCAACACCACCAACACCACAATCACTGTCACACCAACACCACAATCGCTGTCACCACCACCACCTTCACCACCAACACCACAATCACTGTCACCACCAACACCACCACAATCACTGTCACCACCACAATCACCACCACCTTCACCACCACCATAATCACTGTCACCCCCCCCCCTCTCTCCGCCCGCCAGCGTGATGGACGACATCTTTGCGCAGTGCCGAGAGGGCAATGCGGTGGCCGTCCGCCTGTGGTTGGACAACACGGAGAACGACCTCAACCAGGGGTCAGTCCCGACACGCCCACAAATAGAGAGACACGCCCACAAATAGAGAGACAAGCCCACACCTAGGGAGAGACACGCCCACACACAGAGAGACACGCCCACACCTAGGGAGAGACACGCCCACAAATAGAGAGACACGCCCACTCCTAGGGAGAGACACACCCACACCTAGGGAAAGACACGCCCACACACAGAGACACGCCCACACCTAGGGAGAGACACGCCCACACCTAGGGAGAGACACACCCACACCTAGGGAGAGACACACCCACAAATAGAGAGACACGCCCACACACAGAGAGACGCCCACACCTAGGGAGAGACACACCCACACCTAGGGAAAGACACACCCACAAATAGAGAGACACGCCCACACACAGAGACACACCCAGAAATAGAGACACGCCCACAAATAGAGAGACACGCCCACACAGAGAGACACCCATAAATAGAGAGACACGCCCACACCTAGGGAGAGACACACCCACACCTAGGGAGAGACACACCCAGAAATAGAGAGACACGCCCACACACAGAGAGACACTCACAAACAGAGACACGCCCACAAACAGAGACACGCCCACAAACAGAGACACGCCCACAAACAGAGACACGCCCACAAACAGAGACACGCCCACAAACAGAGACACGCCCACAAACAGAGACACGCCCACAAACAGAGACACGCCCACAAACAGAGACACGCCCACACACAGAGACACGCCCACAAACAGAGACACGCCCACAAACAGAGACACGCCCACACCCACCCACGGAGAGACACGCCCACAAACAGAGACACGCCCACACCCACCCACGGAGAGACACGCCCACAAATAGAGACGCCCACAAACAGTGACACGCCCACAAAAAGAGAGACACACACACACAGACACACCCACACACACACAGACACACCCACACACACACACAGACACACCCACACACACAGAGACACACACACACAGAGACACACCCACACAGAGACACTCACACACACACACACGGAGACACACACACACAGACACACACCCACACACACAGACACACCCACACACACACAGACACACCCACACACACACACAGACACACCCACACACACAGAGACACACACACACAGAGACACACCCACACAGAGACACTCACACACACACACACACGGAGACACACACACACAGACACACACAGAGACACACCCACACACACACACAGACACACCCACACACACAGACACACCCACACACAGACACACACAGACACCCACACACACACAGACACACTCCAACCCTGGGGGACCTTTCTCCCCCCCCCTCCCCCCCCAGCGATGACCACGGCTTTAGCCCCCTGCACTGGGCCTGCAAGGAGGGGCGAGCGAGCGTGGTGGAGATGTTGGTGATGCGTGGAGCACGGATTAACGTGATGAATCGTGGCGACGACGCTCCTCTCCACCTGGCAGCCAGCCACGGGCACAGAGACATCGTGGCCAAGGTGACGGTGGTGGTGGTGGTGGTGACGGTGGTGGTTGTGGTGGTGGTGGTGACGGTGGTGGTGGTTGTGGTTGTGGTGGTGGTGGTGGAGATGTTGGTGATGCGTGGAGCACGGATTAACGTGATGAATCGTGGCGACGACGCTCCTCTCCACCTGGCAGCCAGCCACGGGCACAGAGACATCGTGGCCAAGGTGACGGTGGTGGTGGTGGTGGTGACGGTGGTGGTTGTGGTTGTGGTGGTGGTGGTTGTGGTGGTGGTGGTGGTGGAGATGTTGGTGATGCGTGGAGCACGGATTAACGTGATGAATCGTGGCGACGACGCTCCTCTCCACCTGGCAGCCAGCCACGGGCACAGAGACATCGTGGCCAAGGTGACGGTGGTGGTGGTGGTGACGGTGGTGGTTGTGGTTGTGGTGGTGGTGGAGATGTTGGTGATGCGTGGAGCACGGATTAACGTGATGAATCGTGGCGACGACGCTCCTCTCCACCTGGCAGCCAGCCACGGGCACAGAGACATCGTGGCCAAGGTGACGGTGGTGGTGGTGGTGGTGACGGTGGTGGTTGTGGTGGTGGTGGTTGTGGTGGTGGTGGTGGAGATGTTGGTGATGCGTGGAGCACGGATTAACGTGATGAATCGTGGCGACGACGCTCCTCTCCACCTGGCAGCCAGCCACGGTCACAGAGACATCGTGGCCAAGGTGACGGTGGTGGTGGTGGTGGTTGTGGTGGTGGTGGTGGTGGTGGTGACGGTGGTGGTGGTGACGGTG